>NC_086447.1:677175514-677475514 GCF_028390025.1 Pseudophryne corroboree
GTCCGTTTTAACCAGGATGTCCCTGAGGTGGCATCTTCTTCTATAACTGATTAGAGGTTGTGTCTGTTTAAGTGATGTTAACTCCTTATCTGAGGATATCATAGGCCAAAAAGTTTTGACTGAGTTAGTAATATGGGGGCTAGCTGTAGTGAATTTACTGACATATGGAACACCTGAGCTTTATGTTTCAGAAGTAGATCTTTGTTATACCCTCTCTGAATAAATCTATGCACGACTTTGTCAATTTCCCTTTCCACTTGAGTGACATCACGTGTAATTCGAGCCACTTGCATCATTTGAGATTTTGCAAGACCATTTTTTAAGGCCGGAGGATGGAAACTATTTGCTGTTAATAAAGTATTCCTATCAGTTTCTTTTTGGAAGACTGATGTTTCCTGCCTGTATGGAGATATTGACATCCAAAAAATTCACACTTTCATAGCTTATGTTAAAGATAAATTTGATGACAGATGCCCGCTGGTTACTTTGTTCCACAATGTGTTGAAGCCCCCCTAATTCACCACTCCACACAATTAATAAATCATCTATATAACGCGTGTAAAGTAAGACATTTCTCTTAATGTAAGGATCAGTGAAAAATAAATAATTTTCTTGTTCAAACATATATACATTTGCAAATGAAGGAGAGACACATGATCCCATCGCACAGCCGCTTGTTTGCCTGAAGAACATACCATTGTGAATAAAATAGTTTCTAGTAAGAGTGAGTTTCAATAAGTCCATGAACAATGAAATATCGATGGAGTTAAATTTATTGTCAATTAGGAATCGTTCCATAGATCTGAGTCCCTCCTGATGTGGGATCACTGTATATAAACTGTGCACATCCAATGTGCACAGTACAATATGTTCAGGTAGCCGATCCAATTGGTTAAATTTGGTTGATAAAGTTGTTGTATCCTTTAAATACGATTGTTGTTTCTGAATAATGGGTTGGATCAAACTGTCCAAAAATTTTGAAACAGGTTCATATAGAGAATTATTAGCCGATATTATTGGACTCCCAGGTGGTTGTGTAGCGTGTTTATGAACCTTTGGGACTGTGTAAATTACCGGTACTTTTGGATAGGTTTGTTCCAATTGTTTAACCATGTTAGGGCTTAGTAATCTATTTTGGACAGCTTTGTGTAATACTAAGTCCAATTCTTTTTTGAAAATAGATGTTGGGTCTCCCTGTAATTTCTCATATGTTTTTTGATCAAGTAGTTGAGCATCCAATTCCACCATATAGTTTTTATGGTCCTGAATCGCTATTGCCCCGCCTTTAACTAATAAATAACAAGTGGCGCTTGACAATCAGACAATTAAAAAACATTTATTTATATAAAATGGATGTAAGTTACAGCAACCTCCCGGGAGTAAAAAACAATGATAAGAATGTCACAACAATTTGAATGTGCACTAAATTAATACTTCATAATCAATTAAATAAAAACATAATTAATGAGTAATCTTACTTGCACGTGACTTATTTATTAGCAACACCTGGAAGGTTTTAGACCGTGCTGGGTTCACTCAGTATACACAAGTATTAATGTATATGGCTGTTATATGTTAGATCTAAACAAGAGTCACTCACGGCTGTATGTTTTGGAAGAAATTCGTATAGCACAAATCCATGGCAGTGATTAGCTGGTATATGAAAAATTATGTGAAAAATACAACCTCCGCTGGGCAGGAGCCTGTTCTGTCCTTGCTCCCTGGTGTCGTCCCGCCGTCCCGTCAGAGACACACACCAGAGCCTCAGCGGGTATGACTGATGCTGCGCCGTGCAGGGGGCCCCGACAAGCCGTCCCCGATGGTCCACGCCACCTCCGGTACCTCCGCACTTTCAAAACGGAGGCTGTAAGCTGATACTCCGGAGTACACCGGTCTGCGCCGGGCTGGGAGGGAGCGACACCTATTACTTCTACCTCCCCAAGTTGAGTGGACGGCTGTAGTTACAGGGGTTGGAGCTGCAATGAAGGTGTTCCTGATTGCGGTAGTTGGAACCGGGCTCCTGTGCACGGATGGAAGATAGATGTGCAGCCACTAGCAGTGTTGATCCTTGGAAGAAAAAAGCCTGTGTCCTTAACGCGTTTCAACGCCAGCAGGGCGTCTTTTTCGAAAGGCAGGTATACCTGGGAATAGGAGTGGTCTGTTCTTATACCTGTTCCACAGGTGAAAATGATTTTCAGCAATTGGATTCAGCCATTTCTATATCATCAATTTATATGTGGTGTATTGAGCTCCTAATGTTATGGAGCAAACATGCACATTTATAAAAGGCATCACTATAATAATATCATTTTAATACCTTAATCTGGTAGACAATAACACAACATTTATCACATTCAATACATAAAAAAGAGAACCCAAATAAAATATGAGACTGGGAATACTAATCCTTGTTTTGAAAGATACTAAGGCAATCTATAATTGTCATGCTAATTTGCATATCTTTCCGTGTGTACATTTAGGTAAATAGACTTTCTCAAGTTATCGTAATATTAATGTACATGACTATAATAGGAAAATTAATTTTCTTTTATATAATCCTTACTTTCACTTATACTTAAAATCCGTTCTAACAACAGAACAGATACCTAAAATGAAGAAACACCCCAATGGCCCTCCAGTGGTATTGTATTGGGCAACAAAGGAACAAAAAAGAGAGAGAGAGCGGTAAAAACAGAGACAATTGGAATGGAATACAAAATGGAAAAATATATATATATATATATCTGCACACACGCACTGTGCACATACACATATGCAGACAGACATAAATGTTTGTGTCTTTCTCTAGAAATAGCCCAATTAACTACAAAATAATTCCATAAGAACCAAATAGTCATATGCAGTATACAATGCATATTTTACAATACACATTGTATATAGTGTCATGGAGAAGGAGGAGAGAATAAGGGATACTGTATGTAACTGGTGATTTTGAAAAAACCCAGTATATTAAACGTAGAACAAGGGAAAAAAGCTTTTCATGGTGGAGCTGTGTGACCAGATTTATATATACACCTATAAAGGTGTTTAAATCAAAAAATATATGCACATGTATGAATAATATACATATGCATATATGTATCGATTCCAAACAGCTAATACGGATTTCAAACATTCAGTTTTAATCCTTTAGATAAACTCCAGATCGATGGTTTCATTAAGACCCTGAGGATTCAATGTCTGTAGCTTTAGAATCCATGCTGCCTCCTGTCTACATAAAGTTCTAAAGCGATCACCACCTCTGCTGGTTGCTGGAATATGTTCCAGCCCAATCAGCTGAAGCCCTGTTGGATCGCCTCCATGAAGCTCAGAAAAATGACGGGGTACGCTATGGTTCATGATGTTATTAAGGATATTCCTTCTATGTTCCATAAATCTGAGCTTCAGGGAGCGTATAGTTCGACCAACATAGTATAATTGACAGGGACATATCAGTAAATAAATAACATATTGAGTGCTACAATTAATGAATGTATCAATTGTGTACTCTTTTTTAGAGACACTTGACACCACACTTTTGGTTTTATTCAAAGCAAACGAGCACGTAGTGCACCTTCTATGGTTACATCGAAAGAAACCTGTGACCTCCGGTCCAATGAGAGTTCTTTGTGTGTTTTTTAGAGATCGATCTAACTGTCCTTTAAAGAAACTTGGAGCTAGGATATTGCCCCGCCTTTGTCTGCAGGGCGTATAATAATATCTGTATAGCCAGCCAGATTCTTCAATGCTAATTGTTCCTTAGGTGATAGATTGTGGTATATTTTTGGCAGTATATTATTGGATTGTTTGGTAACCTTCTCTTCCATCAATCTTGTGAAGGTTTTTATGGATTCAATCATAGAAAGGGGATCAAATGTAGAAACGTTTCTGTAAAAAATACTTAAAGTCCTTTGTCCATGGTTTTCACTCTGTTTATTTTGGAAATGTTCCTTTAGACGTAATGTATGTGCAAATTTATAATTATCCACTTTCCAATTGAATTCATGATATTTATTAGTGGGTATAAAGGACAAGCCTTTGTTTAGCACACTTGTTTCTTCATCTGTCAGAATTCTGGAAGATAAATGAATTACACTGCTCAAAAAAATAAAGGGAACACTAAAGTTACACATCCTAGACCTGAATGAATGAAATGATCTCCTGAGACATTTTGACTTGTTTTAAGGAAATTACATCAAAGTTGGATCAGCCTGTAGTGTGTTTTTCCACTTTACTTTTGAGGGTGACTCCAAATTCAGACCTCCATGGGTTAATAAATTTGATTTCCATTGATAATTTTTGTGTGATTTTGTTGTCAGCACATTCAACTATGTAAAGAACAAAGTATTTAATAAGAATATTTCATTCATTCAGATCTAGGATGTGTTATTTTAGTGTTCCCTTTATTTTTTTTGAGCAGTGTATTACATTTTGTACTTGCTGGTTTTTATGGATCATTTTGTTTTGTTGGCCCTGCCTTGTTGGCCTGAGGGTGGGACGTCTGCCCTTGCTCTGGTAACTGTCCCTAAAGGGATGTTTTTTGAAGAAGAGGGAGTGGCATCATCTAGGTCCTGTATTTGGAAATCGCTATCACTATTTGATGATCCTGTGTCCTTGCGCTGGTAATGTTTTCTATATTTCCGGGATGGTTTTGGTCCACGTCTAGTTTGCGAAATTGGTCGTTCCATGCCGCTGAGCCATCTATAGACTTGTTTATCCTCATAATCCGCAGTGACTAGTTGTAATTTGTGTTTCTTGAATTTAAGTAGATCCTTTTTGTAATTGTCGCATTGAGTGTTTAAAAGACCCCACAATTGTTGATGTGTCTCATCCTGGAGGACATCCATATGTAATTGAGTAAAACAATAAATTTTTGAGCATGCACTTGATAATTCCTTGCCCGCCTCCTCTATGACTAAAATCATCAAGACCAGACTACATTTGTTCAGGATAGCGATCCAGCGACGACAAAAGTCGGCATTGTTTTGTCCTATTGTAGGGCAGTTTTTAACCCTAAACCCTCTTGGGATCATTTTCGATCTATAATAGTCAGATAGTGTACTTTGATGTAACATACATAGTAACATAGTATCTAAGGTTGAAAAAAAGAGAATTGTCCATCGAGTTCAACCAATTTGTGGTCTCCTATGCACGATTATTTTGTATAAAATTTTGACTGAAGTTGATGACTGCCGTTACGTTTTACCCCTCTTTTTTATAATAACCATAGTGTGTGACTATGCCCCGTAACCCTGGATATCCTTATCCATTAGGAATTTATCTAACCCATTCTTAAAGGTGTTGACTGAGTTGGCCATTACAACTCCCTCAGGCAGGGAATTCCAAACATGTATCGTCCTTACCGTAAAAAAAGCCTTTACACTGCATTGTGCGGAATCTCCTCTCCTCTAACCTGAGCGAGTGTCCACGAGTTCTCTGTGTTGATCTAACCAAAAACAGGTCCTGCGCAAGATCTGTATATTGTCCCCTTATATATTTGTAAATGTTGATCATGTCCCCTCTTAATCTCCTCTTTTCCAGTGTAAACATGCCTAGTCTTGCAAGCCTTTCCTCGTATTCTAGCGTCTCCATACCCTTAATTAGTTTGGTCACCCGCCTTTGAACCTTTTCTAGCTCCAGGATATCCTTTTTGTAGTACACAATATTCAAGGTGTGGCCTCACAAGTGATTTATATAACGGGAGTATAATACTCTCGTCCCTAGCATCAATTCCCCATTTTATGCATGCTAATATCTTATTAGCCTTCTTTGCTGCAGTCCTACTTTGGGTACTACTGCTTAGTTTGCTATCTATGAGGACACCTAAGTCCTATTCCAGTACAGAATCCCCTAATTTTACCCCATTTAGTAGGTAGGTGTTATTTTTGTTCTTGTTACCACAGTGCATTACCTTACACTTGTCTGTATTTAAGCACATTCTCCATTTTGCTTCCCAAGTGATAATGTCAAATATCATCTTAAAGCATAAAGCTATACACTATTACCGTGGAGCCGCTATGGCCGCTAGACTAATTACACACTCTACGTACTAAGTACGCTATTTGCGTACTGAGTACCGTATGGATACGCACTTAGCGTATCAGATGCTGTGCCATGGGCGCGACGCACACGCGGCACGTACGCACACGGATTCACGCTACATACTAAGTACGCTATTTGCATACTGAGTACCGTATTGATACGCTATTAGCGTATCAGACGCCGTGCCGTGGGTACAACGTACACGCGGCGCGGACGCACACAGAGTGATATACAGTAAACCTTAAGTAATGAAACAATGTAAGGATATGCTTATACTTTAAACCTTAGCAGCCTAGTACTGCAATGATGTAATACCTTTAAAACCTTAAGTAGCGCTGGCGGTATGAAGTACCCGCAGCGCTTACACCTTAACAATGCTTATACACCTTATACCGATTAATACGCTATGAAAGCCCTTTGCAGGAAAGTGAAAACACAACACCGGTTTGTGGTAAACCACTGGGCTCTAACACCGCAGTGGATTATTCAGAGAAAAGGGGTAAACAGATACAAGTTATACACTACAGGCTAACAAGGAAATCTAAACAGAATAATAGAGAATAATGGCTACAGAGAATATACATATGTGAGGAATTGTTCACAAGCGCGTCCTGGACCAGTCCACAGCTATCAGGTAGAAAGCCTTCAGAGTCTTTGATAGTGACCTGGCCTGCTGCTCGCTCTTTATTCAGTAGCTCAAGACATAATACAGTATACACTGTGTGCTATTCTTTCATTGGTTAGGGGGTGGGACATGTCCTGCACCGGGGACCATTGGTTAGTTCAAAAAGTGGGCGATGGCTAGGACTTGGGATGTGGAGTTCCCGCCCCATAATCAGTTTAAACCCATCACATTAAACATAAATCCAGTATTATTAATATCTTAATGAGGTAAGTTTTAACAATGTTCTTATTCCCACCAGATTAATGTTCACGTGACTCTGAACAATATGATCCCACACATGTATTACTATGTATCTCAATCTTCAAGATATTCATATATCCACATATTCATATATATATATATATATATATATTCATATATATATATATATATATATATATTAATATATATATATATATACACACACACATATATATATATATATATATATATATGTGTGTGTATATATATACACACACTCCTGCTATTACAATTTGTTAGGAATTATATATTTATTCACACATATATATATATATATATATATATATAATATATTTAAATGAACACCTCTATCTCCATGGATTTTGGACTATAGGAATGTTAGTATCCTAAATTCCTATCTGTCTGGTTTTGTTGTGGTTAGCTATTGTTTCTGATCTTCCAAACATACTCTGCTCATGGGCATTGTTCACCCTTGTCTGTCCCTTTCTTTCAGTTGAGACAATGACAACTCAGCACTCATTATTCTGGAGAGAAACCTGGCCCTCTTCATAAACAAAGGTGTATGCCATCTTCATAGAATCTCAAAGCTTAGTGTAAACAAGGCCATTGTATCTCAGTCTGTGGGAAATTTATGTGTGACTGGGTTCCACTCTCATCCCCTCCACATTCGTAATATATTTTAAATACAATTTATATCTATATTCTACTTCTGCACATAACTATATGCAGGAACATGCGATTCTTTCCTAACTAACACCGGAATGTTGCCCTTAAAATACCCTACAGCTGGATACTAGACATCACCTTACAACCTTTATCTGACCCTTCCTATCATGCAAAGACGAATCCCTCATTTCAGGAACTGTTTAAACTAATATTACTCACTGTCATGGTCTAGGGGAACTACATCTACAAAATGCACTATTCGGGTTAAATATGCTATGTTTTAATAGCACGCTACACGCTCACAAACTCCGCCGTAAATACACATATCATGCGCACGAGTCGCCGGAGCGTCTCTTACGCAACTTGCGGATATGTGTACGCACGGGGGACCTGGTGCATGAGCAGCGTGCATGTGCATGAGGGGTTAGAACAAAGGATATGTATAACAATATTTTTCGACTTTGACAGTCGACCCTTTGGCAGTCAACAATAACTGCCACTATCTAAACAATTAAGCAGAAAAATATACAATACAATGAAATACCTATAAATGATTGGGTGGAGGGAGGAGAGGAGTAGGCGGGAAATGTGTGACCTAGTGGGATAGTAAAAGCATGTATGTATGAAATTCATGTCTGAGGAGCATGTATCATTGTGCCGTACATGTTCTAGATAAGCTTCGAGGTATTGCGAAGTATTCATTAAATCCTTCTTATCCCGTATTAAGGGTCTGTAAGTGGGCCAACAAACACTACCGAGCTCTTTTCGGCTTCTTGTTCCAACAAATGGGGTGCACATTTAGTTGATGATACATGCAGGGGGAAAAATATGTGAATGCTAATATATGTACCTATATCACCTGTCGACTATGTGTGTCACTACCTGAAGGTTGTAGAGATGAAGATAAGACATGTGTCACAAATACATTCACATAATAATGTGTGCAATCATCTTTGGGTGTTGGTTGAAGTCTTGTCCGAATGGCTGTATCCTTGCTGTGGGTGGTAATCAAAATCTTTCAAGTGTCCATAAAAAGTCTTTAAAGTCTTTAAAGTGTCTATCAAAGTCTTTTAGAAATGTCCATCAAAGTCTGTAGAAATGTCTGTCAAAATCTTCTTCCGAATGGATGTCTTTTTGCCTTGGAGAAAAACAAAGGAGAAACAGGTGAAAGAAACGGACCGTGGAATCACGTCTTATCACAGCATTGTCTCAATTGATGGATCATAAATTAAATCAGTTGTTGTAACAATGCCCTCGCTCCTCAAACTCATCACATTGGTACTGCGCTTGCACTGCATTAAAATCCGAACACATCTAAATATCAAACCAATCATTATGACAACTCCCAGGATACAAAGGAGAAATTTTCCTACATTCACAATAACATTTTGAGCCCATTCTCCTAAACCTGAGAACCAATTGCGTGGGTTCAACCATGAAACCGAGCCGGTCAGTTCATTACTCACCGCAGTGATGGTAAGGTTGTGTCTCCTTCGGAACTCCCACTTCAATTGCAAGATATCGTCCATCTTTTGATCTATGACCTCGGTTGGGTCATCAGTGCTGTTTGTAATATACGTGCAGCACTTCACACCATACTGAGTAGCTAGGGTGACACAGTACCCGCCTGTCACCGCTGTGATGTAATTGAGAACCATCCTGTGCTGGATCAGTTCCGTTTTGTAAGCTTGCAATTCCCTCCCAGTATACCTGAAGGTGTCATCATACATCTCGGTGATATTGTCTATCAGGTTCGCTAGCGCATGAAAATACCTAAAATTTATAATTCCTCTGGCGGTATGGGTGATATCTAACGCGAGAAGGAATTGAATCCCGATGGATTCGTGGATCAAATCAGAGGCTGCGTGCTCTGTCCTATCTATAAGGTGTCTCTTAACGATGTGCTCGTAGTGAGTGTGAGTGTAAGGAGCTTGAGCATTGCGGTGAACGTCTTTCATCTTATTATGGGTAATGGTCATTACTTCTGGCAACACTCTTCCAATGTAACACAATCCCTCTGAGTTTGGGGCAAGCCACTTATACGCCTTCCTCCCACATATGAAATATGCATCATCGGGGAGAACATATGGGAAAGAATATGACATCACCATATTGCAAACCTTCCAGGTGAAAAATCCTATTCCTAACTCTCTCATTTGTTCAGTACACGTATCAGGCTGTACGATATGCGCACAGTACCCTGGAGATACTTCTTCAACCCACATGGTTCTACTTCCTAGAGTGTACCTATACCGAAAATACCTCCCACCGTCGGCTATTTGGCGTATAAGTTCTGGGTCTACGGGCATTCTATCGGCTCTGTGTGAAAATGCCATGGTTTGGTTATTCCATGTCACTTCCCAATTTCCCGGCTTTCGGGGATTGGAAATGTTGAAACATATTAAGGACCTATCCACATGATATTGGTGGAGCTTCAAATTAGGAGGCATAGAAATATAAAATTTCTTGTCCACCGGTCTCCCACCCCTTAATTCAAGTACCTCATCTAGTGTTAAAGGGTACGGTACTTATCCAGACTTGCTCTGACCTTGAGGTACTTGTGAGCACACCCAGCATTCTGTTTGGTTTAAAACCTTACCCACTAATGAGTGATAGTCACTCAATGGATGACGGTCCATGTTGATATTAAGGCTGGACTGACATCTCTGGATGCACCCGTCCTCAACTATGTTATCACAATTTCTACAGATACAATTTTCTTCAGCCAATAACCCTTCACAATGTCTCCTAGTGTCATGACTACCAGATCGTTTTCTGATACTCGCCTTTGCTCGGTGAATGTGTTGCTCTTGGAATTCTACTAATCCGTCCTTGTCATCAGAATCCATTCCAGATCCTTTCTCGACCTCTCTGGTACTCTCACCGAAATAGACTGCTCTGGTCAACCACAGGGTCAACAGGAAAACCCGGAACGCAGTCTCTTGGGGTAAGTCCATCTTGCAGGAGGAGAAAGAAATTGTGGTAATGGGAGGTAAAGAAAATAATAGAAAGGAAAGAAAACTGGTACGATAACCGCCTCTAGTCTTGTTGTTCTCCTTGCTCAGATGCTGTCTCAACAGTGCTGCCTTTCAGTCTTCCCGAAACGGACACTCCAGTGATACGATATTATTTCCGAGTCAGCAACTTATCTGTAGGGAGCATAAATCTTGCATTACCATGTGTTTAACTGTTGTGAGAAATACCATCCGTAGAACATAAAAAAAAAAAGAGAGAGAATATAAAAAAATTGTCAGATTTCCGTTCACCATCAGGCTGTCACACCAACATGTCTATCGGTTTCTCTGCACAGTCTTCCCCCACCAGTATTTCCACTCTCCACCCTCTGTGCATGGCCAGGCACAATGATGCTGGTGAGATATACTGAGGCTGGGCAGACCTCTGAAAAGACCGAGTAGACGTGACGTTTGAGCTGTAGTTCTGTCGGTGAACGTCAGAGATGAAGAGGAAACATTTTTAAAGATAAATTACAGAGTTTACCTGGCCGCCCCTGTATCTACAAGGAATGATCTACCAACTACATCAACTGTGACCTCAGGTTTTTACTACCTAGGCTAGCAATTTACTTCACTGCCTGCAGGCTACAGGTGTGGCCCAAAATTTTTCCTATATGATCCCTGATCCCAATTACGTGTGTCATAACTTTGCTTGTGTTCTTGTCTAGGGGGTCTGACTTTATGTGTGCTGTTACAGTTGCTGGCATAATGCCCTTCCCTTTTACACAGATAACAAACTCTTGGCTTCCTCCATGTGCCAGGGGCCTGCGGTTTTTGTCGAGTTGATGCCTCTCCCAGTGCTTGGATGCTCATCACCATCAACCGCTCTCCCTGTGCTTCCCTGGTTCTTTGGATATTACGGTCATGCTCGATAGCGGACTCTCTTAATGCAGCCACCGAGATACCTCTCCAGTTAGGTTGACTGGTCTGTACCCTGGTTCTCAATGTTTATTTTAAACCTTCCATTAATACGGACACAGCTACCTCTCTATGATATACATTTCCCTTTATGTCTTCGATCCCACTATATCTAGCCATTTCCTGCAGTGCTCGGTGGAAATATTCAGCTGCCGTTTCACCTTCTTTTTGTCTAATGGAAAATTGGGAAATATACTCCTAATTGCAGATTGATTTGTCGTACATTCTCCTGAGTATATTCCTCAGTGAGAGGTACTTCTGCGTCTAATTTACAATCAGTAATACATTTTGCAGGGTCAATATTGGAAGGTAGACATACTCGTAGCACTGTTCACCAATCTTTGTTTGTGGGTTCGGTGGCATTACCTAATTCTTTAATAAACTTCTGGCATCCGACTAGATCTTTTCTGGGATCGGGAAATTCAGACATAATTGTCCTCAATTCTGCCCGGGACCAGGGGCAATGCATAGCAATGTCCTTGACGGGAGTGACTCTCTGAGCGTCAGTCCTCCCATTGGGGACTGCGATCACCCTGACAGGATTTAGTTCAATTACACCATCTTGTGTTGACTCTACAATGTGAGGTGCAATTGTCTGTGCAAAATGTACAATACCGTACTTACCTGTGGACACGACCTCACCTGACCCTCCGCTAGGGGGCTCTACTACTGCTCTTACCGATTGGGCCGTGCCCACCTGGGTGTCCTGTATGGTGGCTGCTAGAGAAAGTGTCGACATCGTGCTGGGCTCATTTTCCTGCTTGTAATCCTGAGGGAAGTTTAAAATGGGGTGCAACTTGCACGGGTTAGAATTTATACATTTATCAGTTTTACTCTTATCGTCATTAATACATTTATTAAGTGCACTCTTATCGTCATATATCAGTATGCCATTCTCTGTAGCCATTATCTCTCCTGTAATGTACGGTGGTGGTGCGGTTGCTATCAGTTTCCTGCTAGGGTTAGAACCAGCTGTGTAAGCTAGTTCCCTCTGCATATCACTCTCTCGTTGCCATAAATGTAAACAGTTTGTGTGTCTGATCCTCTATTTTTGGGATTTTATCAGACAGATCCTAAGCCTTAGATTATGTAATACCTCTGAGTCAAAACTACCTATCCCAGGAAATGGTGCTTTATCCCCCACAGTCATTCGTGTCCATTCATCACAAAAGGTCTCAGTGTGGGGACCATACTTCCCCCACATTACTAACCGAGCTGACCCCCTGGGTCTGAAATCTGCAGTCTGAACCCTGACTGCTGAACGTCCCTGTGTTGTGCACTTGGCTTCCATTGTGGACCTTTTTAACACGGGAAAACTTCCTAAAATGCACTAAACACAGTAGTCTATGGTGGAAATCCTTAAAGCTCTTCCACTGAACTTATCTGCTCAGAGTACCACGGATCCGCCTTCTTTAGCAGACACGTGTAGCCATTGCAGGCCCTACCTCTAGAGATTTTCCTGAGAGACCAGCGAAAAGTCCCTAAACCTTTACTTTACACAAATCACGCTTGCATGTGCTTCCTACAACGCGTATGATGACAAGATTTATGCACAAATATGCAAAACCTCGTATCACGTTGCGTCACGTGTTGCCCATACAACCGTGCGGTCCAATCGTACCGCTTATAGACACTTGCTATCTATAAGTGGTAGGATCACTGGAGTCTCCCTACTGTGCTCCAAAACAGCCGGAGCGTAATACCACGAAAACTCTATCACACTCCGTCGCACGTGTACACCTGGACCGTGCTCACCACGTTTTCACCTAGACCATGCTTCACCAAGCTTCACCAAGCTTCACCAAGCTTCACCAAGATCACCAAGACCACCAAGCGGGGTTCAATATATTCACACCCTATTCAGCCCACACTAACATTCTATAGTTTTCTGATCAGAAAAATCCTTTCCTGTTAACTGATAGCTTTCCCCAGAGGTAATACAGAAAAAAGTTTTTTAAACTAAATATTGGACACTGATCAATTTGTGCTATTATCGCGTGGCTGCCGTCTCGCCTAAACTGAAACAATGCTATTGTGTGATTTGTATGTAGTGGGAGTATCAGTACGCACGTTGCGTAAAATACGCCACGTGTGTAGGCCTTTACGTTGTGTACTCAGTCTCGAACGTTTTTCCGAAACACGTGTACAATGTCCATATACGTCCGCATTAATACAAATACCACACTTCTATAAATGTAAACAATATTTAACTATAATCGCTTACCAAACACCACACAGTATCTCCTGTATAAACCTTTATAAGTAGGCCAGGCTGCGTGTGTGTTTTACATGTACTCCCTTAAATATTACTCTATATTTTTAACTAAATAGCAACAAATTTTTCAGCACGGGTCAAAATGGATCTAATAATCAATGCTAATGGCAACAAGCGAGTAGATATGCAGAATACACAAATAAAATACAGGTGTGTGCGTGTGTTACATGTGTTACGTGCGCAGTTGGCACCAAATAGAAATTTAACAGATTTAAAAAAAACAATAGCTTTACGTTCTTACCTTTCGGATCCCACTAGCATCCCTACAAACCATGCGGAGCAGACGCTTATCTAATCAGCACCAGTGTATCCACCTGACCATGAGAAGGCTAACAGGGGATACCTTCCCGCCGTTTGCTGATAGATAAAGTCTGCCTTGTCCTGCTAGGCTGCGGATATGAGGAGTACCTGACGATGCCGCCAATTGATAATGTCAAATATTATCTTCAAACATAAAGCTATACACTATTACCGTGGAGCCGCTATGGCCGCTAGACTAATTACACACTCTACATACTAAGTACGCTATTTGCATACTGAGTACCGTATGGATACGCACTTAGCGTATCAGACGCTGTGCCATGGGCGCGACGCACACGCGGCACGTACACACACGGATTCACGCTACGTACTAAGTACGCTATTTGCGTACTGAGTACCGTATTGATACGCTATTAGCGTATCAGACGCCGTGCCGTAGGTACAACGTACACGCAGCGCGGACGCACACAGAGTGATATACAGTAAACCTTAAGTAATTAAACAATGTAAGGATATGCTTATACTTTAAACCTTAGCAGCCTAGTACTGCAACGATGTAATACCTGTAAAACCTTAAGTAGCGCTGGCGGTATGAAGTACCCGCAGTGCTTACACCTTAACAATGCTTATACACCTTATACCGATTAATACGCTATGAAAGCCCTTTGCAGGAAAGTGAAAACACAACACCGGTTTGTGGTAAACCACTGGGCTCTAACACCGCAGTGGATTATTCAGAGAAAAGGGGTAAACAGATACAAGTTATACACTACAGGCTAACAAGGAAATTGAAACAGAATAATAGAGAATAATGGCTACAGAGAATATACATACGTGGGGAATCGTTCGCAAGCGCGTCCTGGACCAGTCCTCAGCTATCAGGTAGAAAGCCTTCAGAGTCTTTGATAGTGACCTGGCCTGCTGCTTGCTCTTTATTCAGTAGCTCAGGACATAATACAATAGACACTGTGTGCTCTTCTTCCATTGGTTAGGGGGTGGGACATGTCCTGCACCGGGGACCATTGGTTAGTTCAAGAAGTGGGCGATGGCTAGGACTTGGGATGTGGAGTTCCCGCCCCATAATCAGTTTAAACCCATCACATTAAACATAAATCCGGTATTATTAATATCTTAATGAGGTAAGTTTTAACAATGTTCTTATTCCCACCAGATTAATGTTCACGTGACTCTGAACAATATGATCCCACACATGACATTACTATCTATCTCAATCTTCAAGATATTCATATATCCACATATTCATATATATATATATATATATATATATATATATATACACACACACTCCTGCTATTACAATTTGTTAGGAATTATATATTTATTCACATATATATATATATATATATATATATATATATGAATACCTCTATCTCCATAGATTTTGGACTAGGAATGTTAGTATCCGAAATTCCTATCTGTCTGGTATTGTTGTGGTTAGCTATTGTTTCTGATCTTCCAAACATACTCTGCTCCTGGGCATTGTTCACCCTTGTTTGTCCCTTTCTTTCAGTTGAGACAATGACAACTCAGCACTCATTATTCTGGAGAGAAACCTGGCCCTCTTCATAAACAAAGGTGTATGCCCTCTTCATAGAATCTCAAAGCTTAGTGTAAACAAGGCCATTGTATCTCAGTCTGTGGGAAATTTATGTGTGACTGGGTTCCATTCTCGTCCCCTCCACATTCGTAATATATTTTAAATACAATTTATATCTATATTCTACTTCTGCACATAACTATATGCAGGAACATGCGATTCTTTCCTAACTAACACCGGAATGTTACCCTTAAAATACCCTACAGCTGGATACTAGACATCACCTTACAACCTTTATCTGACCCTTCCTATCATGCAAAGACGAATCCCTCCATCCAGGAACTGTTTAAACTAATATTACTCGCTGTCATGGTCTAGGGGAACTACATCTACAAAATGCACTATTCGGGTTAAATATGCTATGTTTTAATAGCACGCTACACGCTCACAAACTCCGTCATAAATACACATATCATGCGCACGAGTCGCCAGAGTGTCTCTTACGCAACTTGCGGATATGTGTACGCACGGGGGACCAGGTGCACGAGCAGCGTGCATGTGCTTGAGGGGTTAGAACAAAGGATATGTATAACAATATTTTTCGACTTTGACACAAGCTTATAATTTAACTAAGTCATTCTGAAGCGACTCAGCATCCCCCTCCACATTTATAACTTTACGCAGTTTGGTATCATCTGCAAAAATTGACACCATGCTCTCTAGACCTTCTGTTAGGTCGTTAATGAAAATATTGAACAATAGCGGTCCTAATACTGAGCCTTGCGGCACACCACTTAGCACTTCAGTCCAATTTGAAAAAGATCCATTAACCACAACGAGCTGCTCCCTATTATCTAACCAGTTTTTGACCCAAGTGCATATTGTGCTTCCTAGCTCTGATTCTTGTAGCTTGTAGATAAGTCTCATGTGTGGTACAGTGTCGAACGCTTTGGCAAAATCTAAAAAGATTACATACACCTCTTTATCCTGATCTAGGTTTGCGCTTACTGTTTCATAAAAGCCAAGTAAGTTGGTTTGACAGGATCTGTCCTTCATAAACCCATGTTGATTCCTTTTAATGACCTTATTGACTTCAAGGAACTTCTGAATACTATCTCTTAGAATACCTTCCAATACTTTCCCCACTATAGATGTAAGACTAACTGGTCCATAATTACCTGGTACAGCTTTACTTCCCTGTTTGAATATAGGCACTACTTTCGAATTATGCCAGTCTTTGGGAACAATACCTGATATTACTGAATCCTTAAAGATCAAAAATAGCGGTTTTGCAAGAGTGATGCTCCATTAGAACTCTTGGGTGAATACCATCGGGACCTGGTGACTTATTAATCTTTAAATGTTTTAATCGGTCACAGACTACTTCCTCACTTAAATAAGTACCTATCAGTGGGATATTCTCATTATTGAGATTATGTGTTAGTCCCTGAATTGGGTCCTCTCTAGTAAATACTGTCGAAAAAAACTAATTTAGTGTGTCCGCTATGTCATTATTATTTTTGCTTAAGACTCCCAACTTGTCTTTTAAAGGGCATATACTCTCCTTCTTTAATCTCTTGCTATTAATGTAATTAAATATTTTTTTGGGATTCGCTTTGCTTTCCTTTGCTACTAGTTTTTCAGTTTCTACTTTAGTCGCTCTTATTTCCTTTTTGCCTTTTTTGTTACATTCCTTATAGTGCTGAAATGACACTGCTTCCCCGTCAGATTTGTATTTTTTAAATGCTCGCCTTTTCTTGCCCATAAGTTCCTTTATCTTTTTGTTAAGCCACATCAGTTTATGATTTTTATTCCTTTTTTTTGCTGCTCGCAGGAATAAATTTGAGTGTATTTTTAGCTAGCAGGAATTTTAGTACCTCCCATTTCTAAGTAGTATTTTTTCCTAAAAACAAACCTTCCCATTCAATATCCCTAAAAAATACACTCATCTTTTCAAAATTCGCTTTGCTAAAGTTTAGAGTCCTAGTTGGTCCAGTATAGGGCTGTTTATGAAAACTTATATTGAATGTGACCATATTGTGGTCACTGTTTCCTATGGGTTCCCCTACTATAATACCTGATACCAAATCCCCATTGTTTGTTAATACCAGGTCTAAGATTGCATTGTACCTAGTTGGTTCCTCAATTAGTTGAACTAAGGCCCTCATTCCGAGTTGATCGGTCGCAAGGCGAATTTAGCAGAGTTACACACGCTAAGCCGCCGCCTACTGGGAGTGAATCTTAGCTTCTTAAAATTGCGACCGATGTATTCGCAATATTGCGATTACTAACTACTTAGCAGTTTCAGAGTAGCTTCAGACTTACTCTGCCTGTGCGATCAGTTCAGTGCTTGTCGTTCCTGTTTGACGTCACAAACACACCCAGCGTTCGCCCAGGCACTCCCACCGTTTCTCCGGCCACTCCTGCGTTTTTTCCGGAAACGGTAGCGTTTTCAGCCACACGCCCCTAAAACGCAGTGTTTCCGCCCAGTAACACCCATTTCCTGTCAATCACATTACGATCGCCGGAGCGAAGAAAAAGCCGTGAGTAAAAATACTTTCTTCATAGTAAAGTTACTTGGCGCAGTCGCAGTGCGAACTTTGCGCATGCGTACTAAGCGGATTTTCACTGCGATGCGATGAAAAAGAACGAGCGAACAACTCGGAATGAGGGCCTAAGTATTTATCATTAAGTGTGTTTAAAAACATATTGCCCCTAGCAGTATCACATGAATCGTTTTTCCAGTTAATCTCTGGATAGTTAAAATCTCCCATCACTACTATGTCTCCTACTCCTGCTGCTCTTTCAATTTGCTTTAGTAACAATTCCTCATCAGATACGTTAATACCAGGCGGCCTATAGCATGCACCCAATACTAACTTTTTTATTCCTTTTTCCCTGCGTGCAATTTCTACCCATAATGTCTCGACAGTGTCTACAGTCCCCTCCTGAATATCTTCCCGTATATCAGGTTTTAAAAATGGCTTTACGTAAAGACACACCCCTACACCCTTTTTATTTATTCTGTCTCTCCTAAACAGTGTATAGCCCTCTAGATTGACTGTCCAATCATGAGATTCATCCCACCAAGTTTCAGTAATGCCTATAATATCATACTGTTTGCTTGCTGCAAGTATTTCTTGTTCGCCCTTTTTACCAGTAATGCTTCTGGCATTTACATACATACAACTAAGATAAGTATTTTCCTTTGCGTTAGGGACATCTTTCACCTTATGTAGCAATGATGACCTGTAATCGTCATTGGTTAATGCTTTGGTAAAATCTCTTTTAGTACCCTGGTTAGTAACCTTACCGCCTGCTCTTACCCTCCCCCCAACTTCACCCCCATTTTGTTTACTACCGCCATCCCCACTATTCTCACTGCATGACCCGTAGTTTCTAGCTAAACCCTCCCCCCAGGCTCCTAGTTTAAAATCTCCTCCAACCTTCTAACCATCCTTCCCCCCAGCACCGCTGCCCCCTCCTCAGTCAGGTGCAATCCGTCACGACAAAAGAGATGGCGCCTAACTGAGAAGTCTGCCCAGTGTTCCAGGAACACAAACCCCTCTTTCCTGCACCAATCCCTAAGCCACACATTTACCTCCCTAATCTCCCTCTGCCTCCCTGGACTAGCGCGTGGCACGGGTAATAATTCTGAGAATATTACCTTAGATGTCCTTGCCTTAAGTTTCTTTCCTAAGTCCCTATAGTCTTTCTTAAGGACATCCCACCTTCCGCTAACTTTGTCATTGGTGCCAACGTGCACCAAGACAGCCGGGTCTTTCCCAGACCCTCCCAACAATCTATCTACCCGGTCCGCGATGTGCCGTACCCGAGCACCCAGGAGACAACAGACTGTACGGCGATCACGGTCCCGGTAGCAGATTGCCTTATCTGCCTTTCTGATGATAGAATCCCCTACCACCACCATCTGACTAGGTACCTCACTATCTTTTATCCCAACTGCACCAGAGGGACCGCTCCTCTGGATGCTAGAGGGAGCAGACTCCTCCGGCACCGTCATTTCTTCACTATGATCCTCCGATTCCTTGTCCAGTCGGGCAAATTTGTTCGGGTTTGATAGTTCGGAGATGTCGAGCCTCCCCCTCTTTTTCTTCCTTCTAACAGTGACCCAGCTGGCTACCTGATCATCATCCTCTTCTACCAGTGACCCCTCCCGCAACTCCTCCACCGTTCTGTCTAAACTTCACTCGAGATTGTGAATCTCCCTCAGTCGCGTAACGGATTGCTCTAGATCAGTTACCTGGGCTTCCAGGGCAACCGTTCGCACACACCTAGTGCAGATGTAATCACACTGGGCCGGTAGCTCCAGGTGTGCATACATCTTGCACAACATGCACTGAGTGAGGTCCCCAATCACAGCCCCTCCCATATTGTTTGTAAGGTCTAACTCCCTGTTACTCTCAAAGAAAAAGCAGCAAAAAGAAAAAGTAGAAGACAAACAATCTCACTTATACAATAATTAAGCTGGCTTATACTGATCTATCTTTGTGCGGTTCTTGGTCCTTCACTTTTATGCAGCCGTAGTACTCTCTCCTGCGGCACCAATACTCCACTTAGCAGTTGTTCCAGCTCACTGCACCTCCTTTTCACTCGGCTTCCAGCTCCTCCTGTGCGAGGTTCCTTGGTTGACTGCAGTCTTTGTATTAGGAGAAGGCTGCGGAGGTCATGCTGGCTGTCCCTGGTTCTTCCTCAGTACATGTGATGAGAGCCAGAGCAGATCTGCATACAGCGCTATGCACACAGATGTCCCTTTAAACACGAGGAGCCTTTAACACGGTAGAGTCCGGAAGCAGCCTGGCATGAAGCGCAGGGAAAGCGTAACCTGCTTGCCCAGATGCCAAGGCACAGTGTCCACCATATAGAGGCGGCAGCTCAGCACCGTCATAAGCGCTCTGATCACACAAGCGCCTGACTCTAGCTGTACACAGGGCAGGAGTTGTGTCGCTGTAATAGGTGTTTGTTCTTGTAAAACAAAACTCAACCTAGAACAAATGTCTACACTGCTTCCCAGGTGAGGGCTGCCAGGATTATGTAGGAGATAATCTACCTTGTGTTTCTTAAGTTTTAATAAAAAATTATATACATCATCCACTGATGTGTTTTCCACATTATCAAACAGAATGGCAGAAATTTGTGCTTCCGTGAAGGATAAAGTTTCTCCTTTAGGCAAATCCATATTAACAAATGGCATGGATTCCATTTTTGTAAGGATCGTGTGTGTTTTTGTAGAGAAGGTGCTGATGATTAAAGTGCGTGTGTCAACAAAGTGCACTAGTGCAAAAGTGAAAGTGACAAATTGGTCTCAACAACAGTCCAGCACACAAAAGGTAGATCACATATACTGCCAGGTGCCTTTTCCTCAATGAACTGATACAGCCCAGAGAAATATACTTGCATATAGAATGGCACTCTCGGTTCAGATTCCTGTGTAATGCTGGGGTGCCCTCCTCTGGTTTGCATACATGGAATATGTCTATAAAAATAGACCACGCGGCACTCCTTCAGACTTTTAACCACTTGCTTGGCATAGTCACATCAGATACAACCATGCCTGCAAGTGCTCTATCTGACCTGGTCGCACAGGATTCGACCAGTCAGATAGAGAGTGTTAGCAGTGGCAGGGAAGATAAACTTCATTCCGCTGCTGCTGTCAGAGGGACCGGAAGGTCCCTCTGCCTCCCTGTACTCTCCCCCTGTGTCTTCCGTTTTGCCGATCACTGCTGATTGGTCAGCACGGCAGAATCCCCCCCCTCCAGTGGCTGCACACAATGCCAGCCGCTGGGGAGTGTAAATGAACCCTCCCAAACCACCCCCAGAACCCCCCTGTTTACGTGCAGGCTGTCCCGGCTTTCAAAATGAAAGCTGCGATGGTCCCCGATGTTCCGATGGTCACAATGTTCCCGATCAATGTTTCGATGTTTGGGGGGAAAATAAAAAAATATTTTTATTTCCTTTTTTTTTACTAAAATCATTTGGGATAGGGTTAAATTCATATTCTTCACCTAATTCACTCATTAAAAAAATGACAATTTTGGAGCGGTTTTCAGCTAAATAAATCATCAGTTGAGTGGTTAAACAAATGTCACTTTAATCCATGATGTCAACGTTTCAAGGCATAAAGCCTTTTCATCAGGACGTGTTAGAAGATAGTAAAAAAAAAACTTACATACCTTAAATAGGCTAAAAACCCCTGTGATGATGCAGTGTTTTCCCGCCTCCCGCCGCCATCCGACCGCCGCGGGTGTGTGTGACATCATCGTCGTGTCATCACTGCTCGGCCTGCCGGGAATCACAGATGCCGCTGGGTAAGTTGTCATGAGTTTTATTACCATGCACTTTGTATATTGTCACTTTGTTACAGATTGTGCTGCAACACGTTATTTCCTTCCTCCTGCCTCCTCCAATGAGCGGTGACATTCATATTCTGTTTATAGCGGTTCCCATAGCCACCGCATTTTGAGTTACCATGACAACTTACCCAATGGCATCCATGATTCCCAGCAGGCCGAGCGGCGATGACCCGCCGATGACGTCACACACACCCACGGCGGTCGGATGGCGGCGGGAGGCGGGAAATCACTGCAGCATCACGGGGGTTGTTACCCTATTTAAGGTATGTAAGTTTGCTTTTTACTTTGTTCTAACACGTCCTGACAAAAAAGTTTTATGCCTTGAAACGTTGACATCATGGATTAAAGCCACATTTGTTTGAAAGTTTGAAGGAGTGCCTCCTGGTCTATTTTTTATAGACATATTCCATGTATGCAAACCAGAGGAGGGCACCCCGGCATTACACAGGAATCTGAACCGAGAGTGCCATTCTACGTGCAAGTATATTTCTCTGGACTGTATCAGTTCATTGATGTAAAGGCACCTGGCAGTTTATGTGATCTACCCTTTGTGTGCTGGACTGTTGTTGAGACAAATTTGTCACTTTTACTTTAAATAGCACTTTTGCACTAGTGCACTTTGTTGACACACGCACTTTAATCATCAGCACCTTCTCTACAAAAACGCACACGTTCCTTACAAAAATGGAATCCATGCCATTTGATAATATGGATTTGCCAAAAGGAGAAACTTTATCCTTCACAGAAGCACAAATTTCTGCCATTCTGTTTGATAATGTCGAAAATACATCAATGGAGCAATCAACAGTGGATGATGTATATAATCATTTACTAAAACTAAAAAAAAAAGCGAGATAGAATATCTCCTACATGGAAGTAAACTATTGGACTATTATAGATCCAAAATGATCCCAAGAGGGCTTAGGGTGCAAAACTGCCCTACAATAGGACAAAACAATGCCGACTTGTGTCGTCGCTGGATCGCTATCCTAAACAAATGTAGTCTGGACTTGATGATTTTAGTCATAGAGGAGGTGGGCAAGGAATTATCAAGTGCATGCTCAAAAATTGATTCTTTTACTCAATTACATATGGATGTCCTCCAGGATGAGACACATCAACAATTGTGGAGTCGTTTAAACACTCAATGCGACAATTACAAAAAGGATGTACTTAAATTCAAGAAACGCAAATTACAACTAGTCACTGCGGATTATGAGGATAAACAAGTCTATAGATGGCTTAGCTGCATGTAACGACCAATTCTGCAAACTAGACGTGGACCAAAACCATCCTGGAAAAATAGAAAACATTACCAGCGCAAGGACACAGGATCATCAAATAGGGATGGCGATTTCCAAATACAGGACCTAGATGAAGCCACTCCATCTTCTTCAAAAAACATCCCTTTAGGGACAGTCACCAGAGCAAGGGCAGACGTTCCATCCTCAGGCCAACAAGGCGGGGCCAACAAAACAAAGTGATCCATAAAAACCAGCAAGTCCAAAATGTAATAATTAATTTATCTTCCAGAATTCTGACAGATGAAGAAACAAGTGTGCTAAACAAAGGCTTGTCCTTTAAACACACTAATAAATATCATGAATTCAATTGGAGGGTGTATAATTATAAATTTGCACGTACATTACGTCTTTAGGAACACTTCCAAAATAAACAGAGTGAAAACCTTGAACAAAGGACTTTAAGTACTTTTTACAGAACCGTTTCTACATTTGATCCCTTTTCTATGAATGCATCCATAAAAATCTTCACAAGATTGATGGAAGAGAAGGTTACCAAACAATCCAATCATATACTGCCAAAAATATACCACAATCTATGACCTAAGGAACAATTGGCATTGAAGAATCTTGCTGGCTATACAGATATTATTATACGCCCCGCAGACAAAGGCGGGACAATAGTGATTCAGAACCTTAAAAACTACATGATGGAATTGGATGCTCAAATACTTGATCAAAAAACATATGAGAAATTACAGGGAGACCCAACATCTATTTTCAAAAAAGAATTGGACTTAGTATTACACAAAGCTGTCCAAAATAGATTACTAAGCCCTAACATGGTTAAACAATTGGAACAAACCTATCCAAAAGTACCGATAATTTACACAGTCCTAAAGGTTCATAAACATGCTACACAACCACCTGGGAGTCCAATAATATTGGCCAATAATTATTTATATTAACCTGTTTCAAAATTTTTGGACAGTTTGATCCAACCCATTATTCAGAAACAACAATCGTATTTAAAGGATACAACAACTTTATTAACCAAATTTAACCAATTGGATCGGCTACCTGAACATATTGTTCTGTGCACATTGGATGTGCACAGTTTATATACAGTGATCCCACATCAGGAGGGACTCAGATCTATGGAACGATTCCTAATTGACAATAAATTTAACTCCATCGATATTTCATTGTTCATGGACTTATTGAAACTCACTCTTACTAGAAATTATTTTATTCACAATGGTATGTTCTTCAGACAAACAAGCGGCTGTGCGATGGGATCATGTGTCTCTCCTTCATTTGCAAATGTATATATGTTTGAACAAGAAAATGATTTATTTTTCACTGATCCTTACATTAAGAGAAATGTCTTACTTTACACGCGTTATATAGATGATTTATTAATTGTGTGGAGTGGTGAATTAGGGGGGCTTCAACACATTGTGGAACAAAGTAACCAGCGGGCATCTGTCATCAAATTTATCTTTAACATAAGCTATGAAAGTGTGAATTTTTTGGATGTCAATATCTCCATACAGGCAGGAAACATCAGTCTTCCAAAAAGAAACTGATAGGAATACTTTATTAACAGCAAATAGTTTCCATCCTCCGGCCTTAAAAAATGGTCTTGCAAAATCTCAAATAATGTGAGTGGCTTGAATTACACGTGATGTCACTCAAGTGGAAAGGGAAATTGACAAAGTCGTGCATAGATTTATTCAGAGAGGGTATAACAAAGATCTACTTTTGAAACATAAAGCTCAGGTGTAATCCATACCCCGGTACAATCTTCTGATATCTAAACCCAAAGAGAAAATGGGCGACCGTATTCCATATGTCAGTAAATTCACTACAGCTAGCCCCCATATTACTAACTCAGTCAAAACTTTTTGGACTATGATATCCTCAGATAAGGAGTTAACATCACTTAAACAGACACAACCTCTAATCAGTTATAGAACAAGATGCCACCTCAGGGACATCCTGGTTAAAACGGACATAACCTCATTAACACATCCAGTATTAACAACAAAAAAACCTGGGTGTGATCGATGCATATCCTGTACCACATGTAGCTATTTACAACCTGGTTCTAGCTTCAACCATCCACACACTGTTAGAAAAATCAAAATTCAACATGTGGTGATGTGTACCACGAAGTTCGTGGTATATATGATCACATGCCCTTGCGGGTTAAGTCATATAGGCAAAACAACAAGAATGTTTAAAGAAAGAATGGGCACACATCGATCGTCTATCAAACAAGCTTTGGAGGGCAAGGAATCTGATTAGACAGTCGCCAGACATTTTAAGGAAAAGAACCATCAATTATCTTGTCTACGATATAAAATAATTGACCACGTACCTCCCATGCCTAGAGGAGGAAACCGGGTCAAAAAACTTTTGCAAATGGAAGCTAAATGGATAAGTACACTGGACACTTTATCCCCTAAAGGGTTAAATGAGAAATTCTCCTGGCAAGTGTTTTTATAACAATTGGTGTAGTATATGTATTCTTATAGATATATATATAGTTTTTTGTATACATAAGTGCTAGAATATTGTGCCCTTGAGTTTTATTACCATGCACTTTATATATTGTCACTTTTTTACAGATTGTGCTGCAACACGTTATTTCCTTCCTCCTGCCTCCTCCAATGAGCGGTGACATTCATATCCTGTTTATAGTGGTTCCCATAGCCACCGCATTTTGAGTTACCATGATAACTTACCCAGCGGCATCTGTGATTCCCAGCAGGCTGAGCGGCGATGACATCACACACACCCGCGGCGGTCGGATGGCGGTAGGAGGTGGGAAATCACTGCAGCATCAGGGGGGGGTTTTACCCTATTTAAGGGTATGTAAGTTTACTTTTTACTTTGTTCTAACTAGAGATGAGCGGATTCGGTTTTACTCGGTTTTACTCTGTTCTCAAAACCGAATCTTATTGGCTATCCAAAACACGTGACACCCGTGAGCCAATAAGATGTAGTTTTGAGAACCGAGTAAAACCGAGTAAAACCGAATCCGCTCATCTCTAGTTCTAACATGTCCTGACGAAAATGCTTTATGCCTTGAAACGTTGACATCATGGATTAAAGCCACATTTATTTAAAAGGGTGGTCTTCAGTATGCCGACTGTCGGGATACCAGCGCACAGTATACCGGTGCCGGAATCCCGACAACCGGCATACCGACACTTTTTCTCCCTCGTGGGGGTCCACGACCTCCCTGGAGGGAGAATAAAATAGCACGCTACTGTGCCCGCAACGTGGCGAGCACAGCAAGCCCGCAAGGGGCTTATTTGCGCTCGCCACGCTGTCGGTAAGCCAGCGGTTGGGCTCCCGGCGCCGGTATGCTGGTCGCCAGGAGCCCGGCCGCCAGCATACCATACTACACCCATTTAAAAGTCCGAAGGAGTGCCGCTTGGTCTATTTTATATAGACATATTTCATATATATATATATATATATCAAACGTAGTGTCCGCTCTCCATGCAGCTTTAAATCAATAGCGGGGTGCTCCAATAGAGATCAATGATCCATCCATATCAAATTTTATTAAATTGCGCACTCACCATTTGAAAAATAAAAGTTTTTTTTTGGTAGGCAAAATACTCACAAAAACCATAGCAGAAAGTGCAAATATATATTTACAGCTTTATTATGCATCACTGGAATTGTACATTAGTGAGCCTAAATTGTTTTTGGATATCCCTTGTTGCATTGGTGTTATACAGGGTGGTTGTGGGTAATGATCCAGGGTTTAAATACCCTCATGGTTTGGATTAAAAGCTCATTCTACTTTTGGCTGAGCTGCTTCAAGGATGCACAGTTGTCTGTCCTGAGGAAGCTCCCTAGTGGACCAAAACGTCGACATTTGCACATATGCACTTTCTGCTATGTTTTTTTGTATTTTTCCTACCAAAAAAAGAACTTTTATTTTTCAAATGGTGAGTGCGCAATTTAATAAAATTTGATATATATATATATATATATATATATATATATATATTAAACACTACCACACCATGAGGCTCCTATTGGGACTTATGTTGTAGAAGAAAACCAGCACTCCTTAAATATCCAACAAGTACGTTTTATGCCAATTCGAATAAAGTGACTAACTTATAGTGCAAAATAGCAGCTTGGAGATACAATTCCATCAGTCATATAAATCTTACATATCCTGAATCATGCTGGGGATACATGTCAGACCCAGCCGGGTCTCCCTACAGCTGTTTCGGCTACCGCCGTCTTCAGGGGAGCAGTTAAACCTATTGTACCAAGCTCCCTGTATTTATACCCACTAAATTAAGCTAATGTGCTCACCTGTCCTTCTCGTTATCCTGAGTACCGCCTGGTGTTGTACGGGGGCGTGTGCGTGGAGCTGCCCGGATACCTGGACGGCAGTCCATTACATCATCCGGTCGCGCCACACTCTGCACAAGCGTCTCCCAGTGTCCCGTCCGTTGCCATGGAAATGACTGTCCCACCCCCACACGCCACGTGACCGTGACGCGCGAGCGTGTCATACATCCCCCAGGCACACAGCGGTTCGCCCATTGGCCTACTCATCCTAGCTAGCCGCCCTCCTAACATGATGTACAGCCCATAGCCTCCTAGTCACCTAGCAACCCGGCCTCATCACCCCACCCACCCAAAACGGCACCAACAGGACTAACACAGCGTGTATCAAAATTATTAAATCTAAATCAAAAAAATCAAGAGATTGGGAAAATATTATTCCCCAGAAACTGTCATCTAGGCAAATATATTACAGCACAATTCTAATTGGGGACATGTTAATCCTACCCATCTGAATGGCCATTCTCACCCTTAGCGTCATCCTAGTCGTAATAATCACATCTTGGGGCTGGCCATATGTCAATGTACTGACATCTATTCACATGTCTTCTGTACACTGTAAATGCCTCTAAACCAATCTAAACCAAATCATAAAAAATACAATACATACACATTACATTAAAACACGAACGGGAGTATCAGTGTGGAGAAGGTATCCACTGTTAAATTGTAGTGAAATTAAGGCTAAGAACAGCAAACCTGGTTTCTAAACCACACATCCTCTATAGAAAACATGATAAAGTTAATTCCTCATTAAGCCCAACTGGGGCCATGGCATTTAACAAATATATCCAACGACTTTCCTGCTTTAATAGCTGTTTATTTCGATCACCACCCCTCCTCAGTGGTGGTACATGGTCAAGAGGCATGAATTTAAAGTCCTTTATTTTATGACCACAGTTCGCAAAGTGTCTGGCCACCGGTGGTGTGTTTGGTTCCAGTATTTGTAGTGCTTTTTTGATTGATGAACGGTGCATGGATATTCGTTCTTTAAGCATCCGAATTGTTTTGCCCACGTATACTTTTTTACAAGGGCATATGATAATGTATGTCACGTACCGGGTATCACAAGTCATTCTGTATCTTAGTGTATGTTTAACTCCCAGCTCGGGATGCACAAATTCTTTGCCTGTCAGCATAAACATACAGTTGGCACAACCACCACATTTGAAGGCTCCCCTCTGGAGGCTCAGCCAATTTGAGTTTCCCATCACTCCAGGGCTGATGTCAGACTGCGTGATCCGTTCCTTAAGATTATTGCTCCTCTTATAGCTAAAGAGTGGTGTATTGGCACAGAATCTACTCAAAGCAGGATCCGTCTGGACAATGTGCCAGTGTTTCAGTATAGACTTTTTGACAAGACCCGACGTGATTGAGTAGGTGCTTGAAAATACCAAACGTTCTATTTCCGCACTTTTCGTTTTGGGAACCAGCAGGTCCTCACGTTTGAGCCCCAGACATTTTGTAATTGCTTGTTTCACTTCCAATGGGTCATAGCCCCGCTCAATGAATTTTTGCCCCATATTTGCTAAAGCCTCTGGTAGTTTGGTATGGTCCGAGGTAATACGCGTCACCCTTACTAATTGAGAGTAAGGGAGTCCATTCTTTAAAGGTTGTGGGTGAAAGCTAGATGCGAGAAGAAGCGTATTCTTATCTGTAGGTTTTCTAAAAACACTTGTGGTAAACCTTCCTTCGTCAATTCCTACCAACACATCTAGAAACTCCATTTTTACTTTATTAAATCGATACGTAAATCGAATAGAACCAGGCCTGCTGTTCAACCTTCCAACAAATTGAATCAATGCTTGCTCACCACCAGTCCACAGCATGAAAAGGTCATCAATAAATCTAACATAAAATGAGATGTATTTTGCAAAATCTACATCATTCATAATATTGTTCTTTTCAAAATTGTACATGAATAAATTGGCGTACGATGGGGCCATATTGGACCCCATCGCCGTCCCATGGAGTTGCAGAAAAAAGGAGTTATTAAATAAAAAATAATTCTTATGTAAAATAATCTCAATCAATAATAGCAAAAAATCAACTGGTGGACCCTCATAATGTGGACTGGTGGTGATAGCACTCCTAACCGACTCGATCCCTTCTGAATGGTCAATACTGGTATATAAACTAGAGACGTCCAACGTCACCAAAAGACAATCAGTTGGCGGTGGTCCAAATTGCTCCAATTTATTAATAAAGTCAGAGGTGTCTTTAATAAAATAGGGAGTATGTTGAACTACAGGTTGTAAGTAATAATCGACATATTGTGACAAAGGTGGTCCCAATGACCCTCTGGAGGAGATGATGGGTCTACCCGGAGGATCCACCAAACTCTTGTGCACCTTCGGTAGGATATACAAAAGGGGGATCCTCGGGTAGTCCTGCACGAGAAATTTCTCGGTCTGCTCATCAATCCAGCTATTGTTACAGCCTAATTGAATGATGGAATCAATTTCCTTCTTAAATTTAAATGTGGGGTCAAACTGGAGTCTTTTATAGCAGTTTTCATCTGACAGCTGCCTCATTACCTCCTCAATGTATTTAGATTTATTCATTATAACAATGCCCCCGCCTTTATCGGCGGGGCGTATCACAATATCGGCATTGTTGTTTAAAGTCTTGATCGCTAACGACTCCTCCTTATTCAAATTTGAGTATTTGATCCTACTTTTCCGTAAGATCGGTATCGTATCCATCCTCACTAAACGCATAAAGGTCTCGATTGATGCGTTAGTCGAGGGCGGATCAAAGGTGCTAGCAATTTTAAACAGAGTTGATTTATACTCAGAAGCTGTTCGCTTATTGAAGAAGTCTTTGAGACGCAGCTGCCTATGAAACCTGTAGAGTTCGACCTCAAAATCAAAAGGTTTCTGTCGATAAGTTTGAACAAACGACAGACCCTTAGCTAACACTGCAGCCTCTGAATCAGTCAATTTATATGAAGATAAATTAAACAGGGCTACCTGCGGGTCGTCCTGGGGTATTTTTCTCTTTGATTTTTGATGCCTGACGCCCCCTCGCCTGCAAGGTTTTCTAACTCTTTTTCTAACGAAGTTTTGTTGCGTGAGGACGCTTTGTCTCCTAAAAAATGTCTAGATTTGCTGGAGTTATCTGAGTCGCTCAAGGATATGTTAGATTCAATATCAGTATATTGTCTAGGTTGTCGTCTCTTGAACGTCTTACCCTGTTGCCACTGTCGTCTATTAGTTTGAGGTATCAACCAAGGATACACTCGAGAGTCCCTATAGTCCTCTTTGACTTTCTTATATTTACCTTTCTTAAAGGCTAGCAAATCTGATTTAAATGTTGCTATATTTTCATCCAATTTAGTTAACCAGTCAACACTGTTATCGGCTTTGATAATATCTAAACCTGCAATCTCACAGGCTTTGATATCCTTCTCCACAGCTTTAATGTCGGCGTTCACCTGCTGGATGACCAAGAGCATTAAATCAAAACTACACTGATTAAGGATCAAACACCATTGTCTGCAAAATTCCTTACAATTACGTCCCAACGTAGGTTGATTTTTAATTCTAAAACCTCTCGGGACTAAATTCTCTTTATGATATTGTGACAATGTCAGCCCATGAAGTTCAAGTTCCACTAATCTCTTACGCAACCTTAATAGATCAGTATGAACCTCCTGCGGACTGTCCTGATCAAAAGCCAACTGATCAGTGTTAGAAAAAAGTATTTTAGATATATCTTTATCCTGAAATCTCTTGGTCCCAGTGATGTCGCCGACACCAAACTCCATCGTTCTACACGTGTGCACTCAAAGAGCAGGAAACTGAGCACTATAATATGCACCCTCGCACCATGTGCACCAAGTGCAAAACAATACAATACATACAACAACCAAACAACATGTAATTAAAAACTAATATCGCGGTGCAGTCCAAATCCAGTTCCAGGAAATCAATAATTGTATATCATGGTCCGCACAACACTGTCCACATCTTATGCAGGGTGCCCGGTTTGGGGTCATTCAGATAAAACACTACCACACCATGAGGCTCCTATTGGGACTTATGTTGTAGAAGAAAACCAGCACTCCTTAAATATCCAACAAGTACGTTTTATGCCAATTCGAATAAAGTGACTAACTTATAGTGCAAAATAGCAGCTTGGAGATACAATTCCATCAGTCATATAAATCTTACGTATCCTGAATCATGCTGGGGATACATGTCAGACCCAGCCGGGTCTCCCTACAGCTGTTTCGGCTACCGCCGTCTTCAGGGGAGCAGTTAAACCTATTGTACCAAGCTCCCTGTATTTATACCCACTAAATTAAGCTAATGTGCTCACCTGTCCTTCTCGTTATCCTGAGTACCGCCTGGTGTTGTACGGGGGCGTGTGCGTGGAGCTGCCCGGATACCTGGACGGCAGTCCATTACATCATCCGGTCGCGCCACACTCTGCACAAGCGTCTCCCAGTGTCCCGTCCGTTGCCATGGAAATGACTGTCCCACCCCCACACGCCACGTGACCGTGACGCGCGAGCGTGTCATACATCCCCCAGGCACACAGCGGTTCGCCCATTGGCCTACTCGTCCTAGCTAGCCGCCCTCCTAACATGATGTACAGCCCATAGCCTCCTAGTCACCTAGCAACCCGGCCTCATCACCCCACCCACCCAAAACGGCACCAACAGGACTAACACAGCGTGTATCAAAATTATTAAATCTAAATCAAAAAAATCAAGAGATTGGGAAAATATTATTCCCCAGAAACTGTCATCTAGGCAAATATATTACAGCACAATTCTAATTGGGGACATGTTAATCCTACCCATCTGAATGGCCATTCTCACCCTTAGCATCATCCTAGTCGTAATAATCACATCTTGGGGCTGGCCATATGTCAATGTACTGACATCTATTCACATGTCTTCTGTACACTGTAAATGCCTCTAAACCAATCTAAACCAAATCATAAAAAATACAATACATACACATTACATTAAAACACGAACGGGAGTATCAGTGTGGAGAAGGTATCCACTGTTAAATTGTAGTGAAATTAAGGCTAAGAACAGCAAACCTGGTTTCTAAACCACATATCCTCTATAGAAAACATGATAAAGTTAATTCCTCATTAAGCCCAACTGGGGCCATGGCATTTAACAAATATATCCAACGACTTTCCTGCTTTAATAGCTGTTTATTTCGGTCACCACCCCTCCTCAGTGGTGGTACATGGTCAAGAGGCATGAATTTAAAGTCCTTTATTTTATGACCACAGTTCGCAAAGTGTCTGGCCACCGGTGGTGTGTATGTACCACCACTGAGGAGGGGTGGTGATCGAAATAAACAGCTATTAAAGCAGGAAAGTCGTTGGATATATTTGTTAAATGCCATGGCCCCAGTTGGGCTTAATGAGGAATTAACTTTATCATGTTTTCTATAGAGGATATGTGGTTTAGAAACCAGGTTTGCTGTTCTTAGCCTTAATTTCACTACAATTTAACAGTGGATACCTTCTCCACACTGATACTCCCGTTTGTGTTTTAATGTAATGTGTATGTATTGTATTTTTTATGATTTGGTTTAGATTGGTTTAGAGGCATTTACAGTGTACAGAAGACATGTGAATAGATGTCAGTACATTGACATATGGCCAGCCCCAAGATGTGATTATTACGACTAGGATGATGCTAAGGGTGAGAATGGCCATTCAGATGGGTAGGATTAACATGTCCCCAATTAGAATTGTGCTGTAATATATTTGCCTAGATGACAGTTTCTGGGGAATAATATTTTCCCAATCTCTTGATTTTTTTGATTTAGATTTAATAATTTTGATACACGCTGTGTTAGTCCTGTTGGTGCCGTTTTGGGTGGGTGGGGTGATGAGGCCGGGTTGCTAGGTGACTAGGAGGCTATGGGCTGTACATCATGTTAGGAGGGCGGCTAGCTAGGACGAGTAGGCCAATGGGCGAACCGCTGTGTGCCTGGGGGATGTATGACATGCTCGCGCGTCACGGTCACGTGGCGTGTGGGGGTGGGACAGTCATTTCCATGGCAACGGACGGGACACTGGGAGACGCTTGTGCAGAGTGTGGCGCGACCGGATGATGTAATGGACTGCCGTCCAGGTATCCGGGCAGCTCCACACACACGCCCCCGTACAACACCAGGCGGTACTCAGGATAACGAGAAGGACAGGTGAGCACATTAGCTTAATTTAGTGGGTATAAATACAGGGAGCTTGGTACAATAGGTTTAACTGCTCCCCTGAAGACGGCGGTAGCCGAAACAGCTGTAGGGAGACCCGGCTGGGTCTGACATGTATCCCCAGCATGATTCAGGATACGTAAGATTTATATGACTGATGGAATTGTATCTCCAAGCTGCTATTTTGCACTATAAGTTTGTCACTTTATTCGAATTGGCATAAAACGTACTTGTTGGATATTTAAGGAGTGCTGGTTTTCTTCTACAACATAAGTCCCAATAGGAGCCTCATGGTGTGGTAGTGTTTAATCTGAATGACCCCAAACCGGGCACCCTGCATAAGATGTGGACAGTGTTGTGCGGACCATGATATACAATTATTGATTTCCTGGAACTGGATTTGGACTGCACCGCGATATTAGTTTTTAATTACATGTTGTTTGGTTGTTGTATGTATTGTATTGTTTTGCACTTGGTGCACATGGTGCGAGGGTGCATATTATAGTGCTCAGTTTCCTGCTCTTTGAGTGCACACGTGTAGAACGATGGAGTTTGGTGTCGGCGACATCACTGGGACCAAGAGATTTCAGGATAAAGATATATCTAAAATACTTTTTTCTAACACTGATCAGTTGGCTTTTGATCAGGACAGTCCGCAGGAGGTTCATACTGATCTATTAAGGTTGCGTAAGAGATTAGTGGAACTTGAACTTCATGGGCTGACATTGCCACAATTTCATAAAGAGAATTTAGTCCCGAGAGGTTTTAGAATTAAAAATCAACCTACAATGGGACGTAATTGTAAGGAATTTTGCAGACAATGGTGTTTGATCCTTAATCAGTGTAGTTTTGATTTAATGCTCTTGGTCATCCAGCAGGTGAACGCCGACATTAAAGCTGTGGAGAAGGATATCAAAGCCTGTGAGATTGCAGGTTTAGATATTATCAAAGCCGATAACAGTGTTGACTGGTTAACTAAATTGGATGAAAATATAGCAACATTTAAATCAGATTTGCTAGCCTTTAAGAAAGGTAAATATAAGAAAGTCAAAGAGGACTATAGGGACTTTCGAGTGTATCCTTGGTTGATACCTCAAACTAATAGACGACAGTGGCAACAGGGTAAGACGTTCAAGAGACGACAACCTAGACAATATACTGATATTGAATCTAACATATCCTTGAGCGACTCAGATAACTCCAGCAAATCTAGACATTTTTTAGGAGACAAAGCGTCCTCACGCAACAAAACTTCGTTAGAAAAAGAGTTAGAAAACCTTGCAGGCGAGGGGGCGTCAGGCATCAAAAATCAAAGAGAAAAATACCCCAGGACGACCCGCAGGTAGCCCTGTTTAATTTATCTTCATATAAATTGACTGATTCAGAGGCTGCAGTGTTAGCTAAGGGTCTGTCGTTTGTTCAAACTTATCGACAGAAACCTTTTGATTTTGAGGTCGAACTCTACAGGTTTCATAGGCAGCTGCGTCTCAAAGACTTCTTCAATAAGCGAACAGCTTCTGAGTATAAATCAACTCCGTTTAAAATTGCTAGCACCTTTGATCCGCCCTCGACTAACGCATCAATCGAGACCTTTATGCGTTTAGTGAGGATGGATACGATACCGATCTTACGGAAAAGTAGGATCAAATACTCAAATTTGAATAAGGAGGAGTCGTTAGCGATCAAGACTTTAAACAACAATGCCGATATTGTGATACGCCCCGCCGATAAAGGCGGGGGCATTGTTATAATGAATAAATCTAAATACATTGAGGAGGTAATGAGGCAGCTGTCAGATGAAAACTGCTATAAAAGACTCCAGTTTGACCCCACATTTAAATTTAAGAAGGAAATTGATTCCATCATTCAATTAGGCTGTAACAATAGCTGGATTGATGAGCAGACCGAGAAATTTCTCGTGCAGGACTACCCGAGGATCCCCCTTTTGTATATCCTACCGAAGGTGCACAAGAGTTTGGTGGATCCTCCGGGTAGACCCATCATCTCCTCCAGAGGGTCATTGGGACAACCTTTGTCACAATATGTCGATTATTACTTACAACCTGTAGTTCAACATACTCCCTATTTTATTAAAGACACCTCTGACTTTATTAATAAATTGGAGCAATTTGGACCACCGCCAACTGATTGTCTTTTGGTGACGTTGGACGTCTCTAGTTTATATACCAGTATTGACCATTCAGAAGGGATCGAGTCGGTTAGGAGTGCTATCACCACCAGTCCACATTATGAGGGTCCACCAGTTGATTTTTTGTTATTATTGATTGAGATTATTTTACATAAGAATTATTTTTTATTTAATAACTCCTTTTTTCTGCAACTCCATGGGACGGCGATGGGGTCCAATATGGCCCCATCGTACGCCAATTTATTCATGTACAATTTTGAAAAGAACAATATTATGAATGATGTAGATTTTGCAAAATACATCTCATTTTATGTTAGATTTATTGATGACCTTTTCATGCTGTGGACTGGTGGTGAGCAAGCATTGATTCAATTTGTTGGAAGGTTGAACAGCAGGCCTGGTTCTATTCGATTTGCGTATCGATTTAATAAAGTAAAAATGGAGTTTCTAGATGTGTTGGTAGGAATTGACGAAGGAAGGTTTACCACAAGTGTTTTTAGAAAACCTACAGATAAGAATACGCTTCTTCTCGCATCTAGCTTTCACCCACAACCTTTAAAGAATGGACTCCCTTACTCTCAATTAGTAAGGGTGACGCGTATTACCTCGGACCATACCAAACTACCAGACTCTTTCTTTAGCAAATATGGGGCAAAAATTCATTGAGCGGGGCTATGACCCATTGGAAGTGAAACAAGCAATTACAAAATGTCTGGGGCTCAAACGTGAGGACCTGCTGGTTCCCAAAACGAAAAGTGCGGAAATAGAACGTTTGGTATTTTCAAGCACCTACTCAATCACGTCGGGTCTTGTCAAAAAGTCTATACTGAAACACTGGCACATTGTCCAGACGGATCCTGCTTTGAGTAGATTCTGTGCCAATACACCCCTCTTTAGCTATAAGAGGAGCAAGAATCTTAAGGAACGGATCACGCAGTCTGACATCAGCCCTGGAGTGATGGGAAACTCAAATTGGCTGAGCCTCCAGAGGGGAGCCTTCAAATGTGGTGGTTGTGCCAACTGTATGTTTATGCTGACAGGCAAAGAATTTGTGCATCCCGAGCTGGGAGTTAAACATACACTAAGATACAGAATGACTTGTGATACCCGGTACGTGACATACATTATCATATGCCCTTGTAAAAAAGTATACGTGGGCAAAACAATTCGGATGCTTAAAGAACGAATATCCATGCACCGTTCATCAATCAAAAAAGCACTACAAATACTGGAACCAAACACACCACCGGTGGCCAGACACTTTGCGAACTGTGGTCATAAAATAAAGGACTTTAAATTCATGCCTCTTGACCATGTACCACCACTGAGGAGGGGTGGTGATCGAAATAAACAGCTATTAAAGCAGGAAAGTCGTTGGATATATTTGTTAAATGCCATGGCCCCAGTTGGGCTTAATGAGGAATTAACTTTATCATGTTTTCTATAGAGGATGTGTGGTTTAGAAACCAGGTTTGCTGTTCTTAGCCTTAATTTCACTACAATTTAACAGTGGATACCTTCTCCACACTGATACTCCCGTTCGTGTTTTAATGTAATGTGTATGTATTGTATTTTTTATGATTTGGTTTAGATTGGTTTAGAGGCATTTACAGTGTACAGAAGACATGTGAATAGATGTTAGTACATTGACATATGGCCAGCCCCAAGATGTGATTATTACGACTAGGATGATGCTAAGGGTGAGAATGGCCATTCAGATGGGTAGGATTAACATGTCCCCAATTAGAATTGTGCTGTAATATATTTGCCTAGATGACAGTTTCTGGGGAATAATATTTTCCCAATCTCTTGATTTTTTTGATTTAGATTTAATAATTTTGATACACGCTGTGTTAGTCCTGTTGGTGCCGTTTTGGGTGGGTGGGGTGATGAGGCCGGGTTGCTAGGTGACTAGGAGGCTATGGGCTGTACATCATGTTAGGAGGGCGGCTAGCTAGGACGAGTAGGCCAATGGGCGAACCGCTGTGTGCCTGGGGGATGTATGACACGCTCGCGCGTCACGGTCACGTGGCGTGTGGGGGTGGGACAGTCATTTCCATGGCAACGGACGGGACACTGGGAGACGCTTGTGCAGAGTGTGGCGCGACCGGATGATGTAATGGACTGCCGTCCAGGTATCCGGGCAGCTCCACGCACACGCCCCCGTACAACACCAGGCGGTACTCAGGATAACGAGAAGGACAGGTGAGCACATTAGCTTAATTTAGTGGGTATAAATACAGGGAGCTTGGTACAATAGGTTTAACTGCTCCCCTGAAGACGGCGGTAGCCGAAACAGCTGTAGGGAGACCCGGCTGGGTCTGACATGTATCCCCAGCATGATTCAGGATACGTAAGATTTATATGACTGATGGAATTGTATCTCCAAGCTGCTATTTTGCACTATAAGTTTGTCACTTTATTCGAATTGGCATAAAACGTACTTGTTGGATATTTAAGGAGTGCTGGTTTTCTTCTACAACATAAGTCCCAATAGGAGCCTCATGGTGTGGTAGTGTTTAATCTGAATGACCCCAAACCGGGCACCCTGCATAAGATGTGGACAGTGTTGTGCGGACCATGATATACAATTATATATATATATATATATATATATATATATATAAACAGTGCTTAATGTGGTCCTAGAGAAGTGGTGGAACTCACCCCCCCTCCCCCCGGCGCCCATGCAATAAGGGGCATGGTCTCAAAAAGAAAGGGGCGTGTAGTAATAATGCCCACAGTAGTAGAACCCCTAATACACATAATGTCCACAGTAGTAGCTCCCCGTAATACACAATGCCCACAGCAGTAGCGCCCCTTTTACAATGCCCACAGTAGTAGTGCTCCTTATGCAATGTCCACTGTACTGGTAGTGCCCACAGTGTGGTAGTGCCCCTTATGCAATGCCCCCAGTAGTGGTGCCCCTTATATCCCCAGGAGTGATGCCCCTTATGAAGTGCCCCCTTTACAATGCCCTCATTAGTAGTGCCCCCATTAGTAATGCCCTTAATGGTAATGCCCCTGTGTAGTATTGCCCCCAGTAGTAATGTGGCCTGTAGTAATGCCCCCAGTCATTTAGCACCCTGTAGTTTAGCACCAGTAGTTATGCCCCCAGTAGTTTACCCCAACTTTAGTTTAGCCTCCCAGTGGTAATGCCCCCAGTAGTTTAGTCCTCATGTAGTTTAGCTCCCCAGTAGTGTATCCCCAGTAGTTTAGCCCCAAGTAGTAATGCGCCTCTGTAGTTATGCCCCCAGTTGTAATGCCCCCTTGTAGATAGCCCCCAGTATTTAGCCCCTGTAGTTTAGCCCCATGTAGTTTGCCCTAAGTAGTAAAGCCCCCAGTAGTTTAGCCCCCTTGTAGTTTGTCCCCTTGTAGTTTAGCCCCCAGTAGTAATACCCCCTGTAGTTTGCCCCCTTGTAGTTTAGCCCCCTGTAGTTTAGCCACAAGTAGTAATGCCCCCAGTAGTTTAGCCCCTGTAGTTATGCCCCCAGTAGTTTGCCCCAAGTAGTAATGCCCCTGTAGTTATGCCCCCAGTAGTAATGCGCCCCCGTAGTTATGCCCCCAGTAGTAATGCGCCCCTGTAGTTATGCCCACAGTAGTAATGCGCCCCTGTAGTTATGCTCCCAGTAGTAATGCACCCCTGTAATTTGCCCCCAGTATCTTGTCCCCTTGTAGTTTGCGCCAGTATCTTACCCCCTTGTAGTTTGCCCCCAGTATCTTGCCCCCTTGTAGTTTGCCCCCAGTAGTTGCCCCCTTGTAGTTTGCCCCCAGTAGTTAGCCCCCTTGTAGTTTGCACCAGTAGATTGCCCGCTGTAGCTTGCCCCCAGTAGTTTGCCCGAAGTAGTTATGCCCCCATTAGATTGCACCCAGTGGTTGGCCCCCTGTAGCTTGCTCCCAGTAGATTGCCCCCAGTGGTTAGCCGCCGTAGCTTGCCCTCAGTAGTTTGCCCCCCTGTAGCTTACCCCCAATAGTTTGCCCCCAGTGGTTAGCCCCCTGTAGCTTGCCCCCAGTAGATTGCCCCCTGTAACTTGCACCCAGTAGTTTACCCCCCTGTAGCTTGCCCCCAGTAAACACAGTCACACATATGTTTAAATAAAAACAACACCATACTTAGCAAGCCCCGCTCCCGCGTCTGACCGCTGTGATCCTCCTGGCGTCCGCTCCCCGGCACTATGAGAGACGTCATGACATCTCTCCCATAGCGCGCACTGACGGAGCCGGGAGCCTGAAGCCGGAGCTCAGTAGTGAGCTCCTGCTGCCGGCCTCCGCTGTGAATAGAGAGCCGGGCACCCGCTGGTAATATTATCTCAGCGGGCGCCCGGCATCTCCCTGTGGCGCCGGGCACACATCGGATGAGGTGACCTGGAGGAGGCGGAACCGCATTCCGTCTCCAAGTGGAACTGATGGAATGCAGTTCCGCCCCGTTCCGGCTCACTTTAATCCCTATATATATATATATATATATATATACAAACAAACACGAGGAACCACTGCACTCACCATTCCCAGGGGTTGGGGTGCGGTGGGCTGTGACCACCGAACTCAAATATACCAAACAGAAAACCCAGCACTCTCCTAAGCAGCTTCATTCACCTTAATGCTTTAATGTTACATCTAAATAAACAATGGGGTTTTGGTTTATGAATTGTACAATGCATGTAAGCTTGTGGCCCACTCCACGGGACCCCATTTCACTGCAAGTCCTACTCTATCACAAACTTTCACATAGATTTTATAGAAACCTGGCAACTGCTGTCTTATAGAGGAAAATGTGCTTTTCTGGTTTAGAGCTTACCTGCCACACTTATGGCTTTTAAAAGGTAAGACAGTCACCAACACAAATAACACAACTACACAAGTGTGCTTACCTGGTTTACAGCTCACCTGCCAACAGACTACTGGCTTTCAAAGTGAGACAGTCACCAACACACCTACATAGCAGCTGATCCAGGTTAAAGCTAAATGAGCTTAGGGGTGCATGAGAGAGAGATATGGTCACAAATGGGCCAATTAAAAATTAACCCTGTTATACAAACAAACACGAGGAACCACTGCACTCACCATTCCCAGGGGTTGGGGTGCGGTGGGCTGTGACCACCGAACTCAAATATACCAAACAGAAAACCCAGCACTCTCCTAAGCAGCTTCATTCACCTTAATGCTTTAATGTTACATCTAAATAACAATGGGGTTTTGGTTTATGAATTGTACAATGCATGTAAGCTTGCGGCTCACTCTACGGGACCCCATTTCACCACAAGTCCTACTCTATCACAAACTTTCACATAGATTTTATAGAAACCTGGCAACTGCTGTCTCATAGAGGAAAATGTGCTTTTCTGGTTTAGAGCTTACCTGCCACACTTATGGCTTTTAAAAGGTAAGACAGTCACCAACACAAATAACACAACTACACAAGTGTGCTTACCTGGTTTACAGCTCACCTGCCAACAGACTACTGGCTTTCAAAGTGAGACAGTCACCAACACACCTACATAGCAGCTGATCCAGGTTAAAGGTAAATGAGCTTAGGGGTGCATGAGAGAGAGATATGGTCACAAATGGGCCAATTAAAAATTAACCATGTTATACAAACAAACACGAGGAACCACTGCACTCACCATTCCCAGGGGTTGGGGTGCGGTGGGCTGTGACCACCGAACTCAAATATACCAAACAGAAAACCCAGCACTCTCCTAAGCAGCTTCATTCACCTTAATGCTTTAATGTTACATCTAAATAACAATGGGGTTTTGGTTTATGAATTGTACAATGCATGTAAGCTTGCGGCTCACTCTACGGGACCCCATTTCACCACAAGTCCTACTCTATCACAAACTTTCACATAGATTTTATAGAAACCTGGCAACTGCTGTCTCATAGAGGAAAATGTGCTTTTCTGGTTTAGAGCTTACCTGCCACACTTATGGCTTTTAAAAGGTAAGACAGTCACCAACACAAATAACACAACTACACAAGTGTGCTTACCTGGTTTACAGCTCACCTGCCAACAGACTACTGGCTTTCAAAGTGAGACAGTCACCAACACACCTACATAGCAGCTGATCCAGGTTAAAGCTAAATGAGCTTAGGGGTGCATGAGAGAGAGATATGGTCACAAATGGGCCAATTAAAAATTAACCCTGTTATACAAACAAACACGAGGAACCACTGCACTCACCATTCCCAGGGGTTGGGGTGCGGTGGGCTGTGACCACCGAACTCAAATATACCAAACAGAAAACCCAGCACTCTCCTAAGCAGCTTCATTCACCTTAATGCTTTTATGTTACATCTAAATAAACAATGGGGTTTTGATTTATGAATTGTACAATGCATGTAAGCTTGCGGCCCACTCCACGGGACCCCATTTCACTGCAAGTCCTACTCTATCACAAACTTTCACATAGATTTTATAGAAACCTGGCAACTGCTGTCTCATAGAGGAAAATGTGCTTTTCTGGTTTAGAGCTTACCTGCCACACTTATGGCTTTTAAAAGGTAAGACAGTCACCAACACAAATAACACAACTACACAAGTGTGCTTACCTGGTTTACAGCTCACCTGCCAACTAGTGATGTGCACCGGAAATTTTTTGGGTTTTGTGTTTTGGTTTTGGATTCGGTTCCGCGGCTGTGTTTTGGATTCGGACGCGTTTTGGCAAAACCTCCCTGAAATTTTTTTGACGGATTCGGGTGTGTTTTGGATTCGGGTGTATTTTTACAAAAAACCCTCAAAAACAGCTTAAATCATTGAATTTGGGGGTCATTTTGATCCCATAGTATTATTAACCTCAATAACCATAATTTCCACTCATTTTCAGTCTATTCTGAACACCTCACACCTCACAATATTATTTTTAGTCCTAAAATTTGCACCGAGGTCGCTGGATGGCTAAGCTAAGCGACACAAGTGGCCGACACAAACACCTGGCCCATCTAGGAGTGGCACTGCAGTGTCAGGCAGGATGGCACTTCAAAAAATTTGTCCCCAAACAGCACATGATGCAAAGAAAAAAAGAGGCGCACCAAGGTCGCTGTGTGACTTAGCTAAGCGACACAAGTGGCCGACACAAACCCCTGGCCCATCTAGGAGTGGCACTGCAGTGTCAGGCAGGATGGCATTTCAAAAAATTGTCCCCAAACAGCACATGATGCAAAGAAAAAAAGAGGCGCACCAAGGTCGCTGTGTGACTAAGCTAAGCGACACAAGTGGCCGACACAAACACCTGGCCCATCTAGGAGTGGCACTGCAGTGTCAGACAGGGTGGCACTTCAAAAAAATTGTCCCCAAACAGCACATGATGCAAAGAAAAAAAGAGGCGCACCAAGGTCGCTGTGTGACTAAGCTAAGCAACACAAGTGGCCGACACAAACACCTGGCCCATCTAGGAGTGGCACTGCAGTGTCAGACAGGGTGGCACTTCAAAAAAATTGTCCCCAAACAGCACATGATGAAAAGAAAAAAAGAGGTGCACCAAGGTCGCTGTGTGACTAAGCTAAGCGACACAAGGGGCCAACACAAACACCTGGCCCATCTAGGAGTGGCACTGCAGTGTCAGGCAGGATGGCACTTCAAAAAAATAGTGCCCAAACACCACATGATGCAAAGAAAAAAAGAGGCGCACCAAGGTCGCTGTGTGACTAAGCTAAGCGACACAAGTGGCCGACACAAACACCTTGCCCATCTAGGAGTGGCACTGCAGTGTCAGGCAGGATGGCACTTCAAAAAAATTGTCCCCAAACAGCACATGATGCAAAGAAAAAAAGAGGCGCACCAAGGTCGCTGTGTGACTAAGCTAAGCGACACAAGTGGCCAACACAAACACCTGGCCCATTTAGGAGTGGCACTGCAGTTTTCTAGCGAAAGGATGAGTGCTTCCATCCTCATGTGAATCTGAACCACTAGCCATGAACATAGGCCAGGGCCTCAGCCGTTCCTTGCCACTCCGTGTCGTAAATGGCATATTGGCAAGTTTACGCTTCTCATCAGAGGCTTTCAATTTTGATTTTTGGGTCATTTTACTGAACTTTAGTTTTTTGGATTTTACATGCTCTCTACTATGACATTGGGCATCGGCCTTGGCAGACGACGTTGATGGCATTTCATCGTCTCGGCCATGACTAGTGGCAGCAGCTTCAGCACGAGCTGGAAGTGGATCTAGATCTTTCCCTATTTTACCATCCACATTTTTGTTCTCCATTTTTTAATGTGTGGAATTATATGCCAGTATCAATAGCAATGGCCTACTACTATATATACTGCGCACAACTGAAATGCACCACAGGTATGGATGGATAGTATACTTGACGACACAGAGGTAGGTAGAGCAGTGGCCTTCCGTACCGTACTGCTATATATACTGGTGGTCACTGTCAGCAAACTGCAAAACTAAAGTGCACCACAGATATAGAATCTAGATGGATAGTATACTTGACGACACAGAGGTAGGTAGAGCAGTGGCCTTCCGTACCATACTGCTATATATACTGGTGGTCACTGTCAGCAAAACTCTGCACTGTACTCCTTCTATATAATACTGCTGGTCCCAAGTCCCCACAATAAAGCAGTGTGAGCACAGATATATGCAGCACACTGAGCACAGATATGGAGTGTTTTTCAGGCAGACAACGTATACTGGTGGTCACTGGTCAGCAAAACTCTGCACTGTACTCCTCCTATATAATATACTGGTGGTCCCCAGTCCCCACAATAAAGCAGTGTGAGCACAGATATATGCAGCACACTGAGCACAGATATGGAGTGTTTTTCAGGCAGACAACGTATACTGGTGGTCACTGTCAGCAAAACTCTGCACTGTACTCCTCCTATATAATACAGCTGCTCCCCAGTCCCCACAATCAAGCAATAAGCACAAATATTTGCATCAACATTAATAAACGGAGAGGACGCCAGCCACGTCCTCTCCCTAACATTTCCAATGCACGAGTGAAAATGGCGGCGACGCGCGGCTGCTTATATAGAATCCGAATCTCGCGAGAATCCGACAGCGGGATGATGACGTTCTGGCGCGCTCGGATTAACCGAGCCATACGGGAGAATCCAAGTAAGCCTCGGACCCGTGTAAAATGGGTGAAGTTCGGGGGGTTTCGGTTTCCGAGGAACCGAACCCGCTCATCACTACTGCCAACAGACTACTGGCTTTCAAAGTGAGACAGTCACCAACACACCTACATAGCAGCTGATCCAGGTTAAAGGTAAATGAGCTTAGGGGTGCATGAGAGAGATATATGGTCACAAATGGGCCAATTAAAAATTAACCCTGTTATACAAACAAACCCTGCAGTGGTTCCTCGTGTTTGCCAGGTTTCTATAAAATCTATGTGAAAGTTTGTGATAGAGTAGGACTTGCGGTGTAATGGGGTCCCGTGGAGTGGGCCGCAAGCTTACATGCATTGTACAATTCATAAACCAAAACCCCATTGTTTATTTAGATGTAACATTAAAGCATTAAGGTGAATGAAGCTGCTTAGGAGAGTGCTGGGTTTTCTGTTTGGTATATTTGAGTTCGGTGGTCACAGCCCACTGCACCCCAACCCCTGGGAATGGTGAGTGCAGTGGTTCCTCGTGTTTGTTTGTATAACAGGGTTAATTTTTAATTGGCCCATTTGTGACCATATCTCTCTCTCATGCACCCCTAAGCTCATTTACCTTTAACCTGGATCAGCTGCTATGTAGGTGTGTTGGTGACTGTCTCACTTTGAAAGCCAGTAGTCTGTTGGCAGGTGAGCTGTAAACCAGGTAAGCACACTTGTGTAGTTGTGTTATTTGTGTTGGTGACTGTCTTGCCTTTTAAAAGCCATAAGTGTGGCAGGTAGCTCTGAACCAGAAAAGCACATTTTCCTCTATGAGACAGCAGTTGCCAGGTTTCTATAAAATCTATGTGAAAGTTTGTGATAGAGTAGGACTTGCGGTGAAATGGGGTCCCGTGGAGTGAGCCGCAAGCTTACATGCATTGTACAATTCATAAACCAAAGCCCCATTGTTTATTTAGATGTAACATTAAAGCATTAAGGTGAATGAAGCTGCTTAGGAGAGTGCTGGGTTTTCTGTTTGGTATATATATATATATATATAGAGAGAGAGAGAGAGAGAGAGAGAGAGAGAGAGAGAGAGAGAGAGTTAATTTAAGAGATGCGGCACTCACAGCATGTATATAAAAAACAGCAGGGACTCAAAGTGATCTCAACGTTTCAATTTCATATCAGAAATTTTTGTCGGGAGTTAAAATTCCTGATGAAAATTTCTGAAATGAAATACATGCTGTGAGTGCCGCATCTCTGCAATTCTCTATGTATTATTTATAATACATGTTTCATGGGGAATGCCGAATCTTGGACTTTATATATATATATATATATATATATATACACATATATATATACATACTGTATATACACACATATATATATATATCAGTGCTCAAAGAGTGCCAGTATACTGGCACTGTGGGATGGGCCTCTGGCCACAAGCACTACAAGCACCCCTTGCTTTGAGCCAGGCCATCGGAAAGAGGGGAGCCGCAGGCACAATGCAACTTTTGTGAAGCATCAATACAAATATATAAAAGTGTCTCCCCTTAAAAGCTCTACCACCCCCCCTCCCCACCACCACCAAACTGGCTTCATGTTTCAGGTAACTCAGGCCATCCCCTCAGAATATTATATTGCTGTTGCTGGACCCCGGCTAGTAGTGAAAACTGTCAGTTCAGCTCTTAAACACAGAGCTGAGCACAACTGCAGATACAGCCGCCTATGCCCGCCTACGGCCGCCTATGCCTGCAGCAAGGCCATATCATGGACTGCTTTGTTAAAAACTGTGTACAGTACCTATAGGGCTTCCATAGCCCTGTATGATGCATTAAAAGAGTGTGGGCTGGTGGATTACTATATGTGCATGCGGCACTGCTGTTGGCAGTGACAGTCTGATCGCAGCAGCAGCTGTAGCCGCATACTCCGCTGGACCACCAGGGTATTTCTTGCCAAGGAGGCGGCCATGGGCACTAAATGACAGAGTGGACTGGGAGGCACATGGCACTCTGCCCCCCTTGCCAGCCTGCCACTGCATACAGTGATAAAGGAAACACAAGTGCACACACTCCAACTAAAGTGTTTTATTTTGTCACATGTTTTATTTTCAAATTTCTTGGCACAGCAATGAGGACCAGGTTTGCACCCATTTTTACTCACCTGTATATGAGCCTGTCATTACGATTTACTAACACAGCATCTTCAGAGTAAACAAGGTTCTCTATACATGCTATTTTCATTACTATTTTTTTATTTGGTGGGGTATAATAGTTCTATCAATGTTCATCACTTAAATCACAATACATTTATCTAACATTCACAAGCACTTTTCATCATAATACTATAAATTATTTTCATATTACCTTCCATATTATTAGAAATTCAACACACACAACCAGTTTCCACAAAGAATGCAATCATTTTTTTAATACTAGTATCATAAAACATGATTATGAAACATACCAAAAGTACAATTTCAGCAATTTTCAGATGAACTGTACCCCCAAAGAGAAGTTTATAGAGCAAACTAAAACTCTCAATGAGGCTTTTATTGGAAATTATCTATACAGAGCTTTTATTACAGAAAGTTTGCTAATACATTTTGAATTTAGTTTGAGATAAACTGTTGAGTGCTGCTAAAAAAAAAAAAAAAATTAAAAACAATAGCAGAAATATTAACGGAGCACTTTTATCTCTAAATCTAGCAAATCCCCAATAAAAGTCAAAAATCATAATTACAAAATAACTTCCCTATCATAAGTCTTGATCCTAATCTATTAAACAGAATTGCCATCCAACTGTGGTTTTCAAGAAGGCCACAAACTACACTAACCCCTAGTTCCAATAGAACCTCTAGCAAAGATAATCAAAATAGTTCAATAAAGTTAGGAAAAAATATCTTTCATCTTGAATCATTTTTTTATCAAAACAGGTCTGCAATAAAATGTTTAATAATTATTATATAAGTTGCATAATATACATACTACATTACAGTGTTTTTGTAATTGTTAATACATTGGTCACTCCACCAGGCCTCTACAATTCGATTCAAAAGAATGTCCTTCAAAATTTCTGTTGTCCCTTTTTCAAAAATTCCATTCCAGTACAACAACTTTGTTGCTTTGGAATATATATCACCATTCCTCTTCCTTCTCAGAGATGCAGATGAATAAAGAAAAAAAAAATGTGTGTCAGAGAGAACTTCTAGATATATAACTTTAAAGCTTGGAATACTAATGATCTAAACTCAAAAAATCTAATTGACCTTTTATTAGAGGCAAATTATGGTTAGGACAAATGGGCAAGTCCATTTATTTTGTATGTTTTATTTTTAGTTATACTTATTCACCCATTATTATTTTTTTACAATCTTGAAAATTGGTAATAATGTACAGTTGTCTTCTATGTATCTATGATCTCTGTGTTTGTGAATTTGGGCACTATTTTTTTTAAATTGGATCAGTTTTACTAACCATAAATTAGTAAGAGTTATCCCACCAATTGTTGCACTAGAGAATAGTTCTGAAATTATGAGAGTTAAAAGATTATACTGAACATAACTGCAATTACGTTGTGAGGGTTATTTTGTTTGTTTTTTATAATCACTATTAAGATGATTCCTCCATAGATGGCATTTATCCTAGCTTGGGCATCTGTTTGTCTAAAGGAACTTGTGATGCACTTTTATATGTGCACAGCAATCGCTCGCTTAGCACTGTTCATTCTTCAGAACTGGAGTGTTAATCGAAAAGCACTAGACGTAATTGCTATCAGAATGAACTGAAATCAAATGAACGTGTTCCCAAGTTCCCAATTATAAACTGCACAGACCAAAGAATCCTTGGTCTAATGTTGCATAGTTTGCACTGTTATGTCAACTAGTATTGTAGGGTGACAGTGAGCTTCTGAGTTATACAGTATGTCTACGAAAACAAACACCACACGAGCCCAAAAATATATATTTTTTATTGTTATAGAATTATGCACTCACATTTGTTGTGCAATTATGGATTGAAACATTATATAAATATTTGAAACGCCAGAATCACTATTCAGTGGCTTTAAAGTAATTGTTTTGTATGTATGTTTTTTCACCAATGGAATACTGTACTACAGTATTCATCTTTTTATAATAATTGGAACTATGAACAGTGTAGGGTTATGATTATTGAAACATTATTTTCTGAGGGGAAATCAGCTGTTTTTATAAAATTGCAAATACACAACCTGGGCCCTCATTCCGAGATGATCGCTCGCTGACGTTTTTCGCAGCGCAGTGATCAGGTTACTACTGCGCATGCATATGAAACGCAATGCGCATGCACGTCGTACGGATGCAAACAGCATCATTGCTGTGCAAAGCTTCCAGCAACAAATCCATTTGCACAACTGATCGCAAGGAGATTGACAAGAAGAGGGCGTTTATGGGTGTCAACTGACCGTTTTCTGGGAGTGGTAGGGAAAACGCAGGCGTGTCCAGGTGTTTGCAGGGCGGGTGTCTGACGTCAATTCCGGCACTGGACAGGCTAAAGTGATCGAAAGGGCTGAGTAAGTCCAGAGCTACTCAGAAACTGCAAAAAAACTTTTTCGTCCCGCTCGGCTGCACAAGCGTTCGCACACTTGCAAAGCAAAAAATAGCTAGCGAGCGATCAACTCGGAATGAGGGCCATGGTCACTGAAACATCTAACAGATAACACCACTGAACTCAACACATGCGGACTAATCACTGGAGAAAGTTATTTGTGCTACATGATCATGTTACTCACTTCATTTCTGCCACTAACCTTTTGAGGAAACTGATGCCATCAAAGAAATATCAGCATAATCGTTGCACTTTTTGGCTGAGACATCTAACAACAAATTTAATGTATGCAGCCATGCTTTGAAACTATGTTCCATATGCAAGTCACCTACACATTAACAACTGCATAATCAACTACATAATCTTATTTCCTCCTGGATGCCATCACTATCTATTGCATTAGGCTGACTGCCTTTATTACTACACTGTAAATTCACAAATGCAAACACTACTGTATACTGGTGAAACTAATTTATATGCTAGGACTTACCAGTGCTTAGATAAGCTACTGTAAATTGACCAAAGGGTTTTTTAGTTTTCACTTAGTAGCCTAGACTTCATATTTATTTAGGTAAATAAATAAATATCTCTTATATATTTGTCCAGATATGTGACTCTATGACTCATTTGCTAATGCTGGGCATGGCTAGGAGATCTGTGTCATAGGGTCACAGATCTGCATAGGAGAGACTAGGTAAAACACACTCTGACTAATAGTAAGAGCTACACCTAGCAGCAGTCAGTGCCCTGATGACAGCCTCACCAAGGGGTTATGGGGCAATCAGAGGTGTATCTAGGGGTCAGGGCACCCCTGGTAAAATAAGGGACTGGCGCCCCCCATATTTGAAATAGGGAAGGTGCATGTGCAAAAAAGGGACATGATCTTGTGGGAAAGCGGCATGACAATACAATAGTTCCCCCAATTCAGATTACACTACACAGTAGTAACCCTTATACACATCATGCCCACACAGAAGTAGTTACCTTTACACATTATGCCCACACAGTAATTCTTATAATACTGAGGAGACATCAGCAGTGCCTGGTCTGGCTGAGGAGGCAATGCCACCCAAGGCCAGGAAGTATAATCAAATAGTAGTGCAAAGAAGTGCAGTACAGCACACTACTCAGTGGTGCAAGTAGAAAAGAAATCTTTGGCGCGTGCACGCCAAATAATGGGTGTGGCCACATGCCAAATGGGGCATGGCCAATGAAAATGGGGGTTTGATACACATATGACCCCAATAGTGCAGTGCCAGATACACATATGCCCCCAATAGTGCCAGATACACATATGCCCCACAGTGTCAGATAAACATATGCCCCCACAGTGGCAGATACACACATGCACCCACAGTGACAGATACACACATGACCCCACAGTGCCATATATGCACCCATGTTGCTAGATATGCCCCCACAGTGCCAGATAAACATATGCCCCCACAGTGCCAGATATGCCCCTACAGTGCTAGATATGCCCCCACAGTGCCAGATACAAATATGACCCCACAGTGCCAGATATGCCCCCATACTGCCAAATACACATGACCCCATGGTGACAGAAATGCCCTCATAGTGACAGATATGCCCCTACTGTGATAGATATGCCCCTATGGTGTCAGATACACATATGCCCCACAGTGCCAGATAAGCCCCCACAGTCATATAGTCATAGTCCCCATCCTCCTCCCAGCACATAGCCATAGTCCCTTCCCAGTAAAAAGCCATAGCCCCCACCTCCCCAAGCAATAGCCATAGTCCCAACAGCACATAGCCATAGTCTCCACCTCTCCCAACGCAGTCATACAGTAGTCCCCATCCACCTCCCATCACCTAACAATAGTTTCTGCCAGCATAGATAGCCATAGTCCCCATCCCCCTCCCAGCACACAGCTGTAGTCCGCCCTTAGCACATAAAATATTTTCCCACTGACAACATTATGCCTGAAGGTAATACGCCATATAATACAAATATTGCCCATTTAAAGAACATGCAGGGGTTAAGAGGGCGTAGCCCTTGCGACGGTGTGAAGAGCATGAAGAATCACCTAGTATAAATATATATATATATTTATATATATATATATATATATATATATGATATGTAGTTGTGTAGTTGTCAGTAGACCGCTAGTTACAATACTGATGCCGGGATCCCAACCCCTATCAATCCCGATAGTTGACATGCCGGCTAAGAGTGACTATTCGCCACCGAGCCCGCAGTGAGGCAAGCACAGAGGGCATGCTAGGGGATTCAATGCGCTCGCCACCCCCTCGTACGCGCGCGCCAGGCGTACTCGGCATTGGTATGGTGACCTTCAGTCTCCTGACCACCGGTCACACATACCCAACCCATATATATATATATACATATATATATATACAGCAAATCCTAGCATGCAGCGGCACTCAGGGACAGACTCATGGATATTCAAAGCAAGCGGTGTTTAATCCATTCTAGTGCAAAAAAAGACCATCCAACGTTTTGGGGTGCTAACACCCCTTTGTCAAGGTTGCACTATAATGGATTAAACACCGCTTGCTTTGAATATCCATGAGTCTGTCCCTGAGTGCCGCTGCATGCTAGGATTTGCTGTATGTACAACAGTTTCCAGAAGGCACCGGGGCTCCATTTACAGGGAAGGGTGAGTGCCTATCCAATGTCGTATATATATATATATATATATATATATATATATATATATATATATATCGCCAGTGCATGCCATTTTAATTACTTTCAATATCTTTTTTTTATTTTTAATAATTTGAATAAATTGTTTTTTATGGTCATTTCTGTAGAATCATTATTGAATATTATTTTAGCTTTTTACACTACAGATTATGCTACCTGATTCCTTTTTCTTTTAAATGATTGTTTATGTTAATAAAATTACAAAACTACATATTCTCTAGTGCAAACATGAATGTAGTTTGAATAAGCAGTAACACCCTCACCACTGGTAAAGTACAGAAACATAGTCAAGCATAAATTTACGAGTTACTGATTGTGGATTCATGTTTAGAAATGTAACTATTCCCACAATTTCAGGAATTTGTTGTTCTACTTTGGGGTTACAATTCCACCAGTAGTACTGAACACACTTTTAGATTACATACAGTATAAAAACATTGGTTTTAATTTGAAAACTCTGGGCACTAGTAATGCTTCTTCTAACAGTAAATCAATACAGCAAAAAGAAGGATTTTGGTGGATTGTTGCGCACTTTGGGAAAGGAATATGCCGCAAACCAATAGAAATACCAAAAAGACACTAACACCAATGTCAAAATTAAGGCACAAACAAAAGTTAGGTATTTATGATGAGCGCTGTTCCTTCCCAAGGACGTGTGCAAAAATTATTTACTAAATGTCCGATTTATTTTAAAAAGACATTTTATTTTCATATCCATGATAATTTGGTGACACAATGCACATTATACATGGATTAGACATACATAAAACATGGAAACATTTAGATAAAATGGTGAAATATTGCACAGACCCTTATTTGCGAACAAATAGCAGAACAGTCTATGTGCAAATCATAAAATAGTGGAACTTCTGGCTCATACCGTAGGAGGCATGTGGTGTGTGCCTTTGATGTAAATGGGGTTCCAGCTGGCAGCCCAGCAACACACCACACACTTTGCCAATGTAGATGGATATCACAGGTTCCCGGTAAGAGTCCAAGAAGAACAAAGTTCCATTAGTAGCACAGCACAACGCGTTTCGGATGGTACATCCTTTTTCAAGTGCACTCAACCTTTATATCATAAGCCGGTAGGAAGATTATGGGAAACTTTAGGTATGCATAAATTATCATGTGCCCATTCGGTGCAAAATTTGGTGGCAGTTAATTAATTTATAACTTTATTTTCCTGATGTATTAGTGACTAAAAGTTTCGGTAATTGATTTTTAGTAACACACATATACACAGTCATTGACTTCATTTACAAAACATATAGACCATTTCTTGATAATTATGTTTTTGACTGTTGTGATATTTTCACTGCACTTCTGATGTTGCATGTATTACATTATAGTTTGCCATGATTGCTAATTCTCATCACTAATTTAACCATTTCCTATATGTGTTGAATTATTATTAATGATTTCTTGATCATTGATCAGAGCCTTGAGTTATAATAGCATAATATAGTTATTGATGGTTTATCTCTGCATATTATGTAATCACTGTATCTTCTACATCACAATGCTACTGTAGAATGGGTTCCATATGTTATCTTCTTTCCATTTTGCTCTGAAAAAACTTGTATAGATTCCCAAGATTGCTCAATGAATTGTCTGTAGTATTTCTCTTCAAACCAGAAGAAACTATTATTGAGACTAAATTTCAAAGATATTATACAGAGATGTCACATTGCAGAATAATCTATATAATGTAATCTTACACAGCATACTGTATGTGTGTGCAGAGAAAGTTGTCTGATGGTGTGCGCATGTTCCCAGACTAAAAGTACCTTAGCCACTGATTGGTCTGAAGGAAATAATGTGTGTGCAAGTGTTGATATTGCAGAGTTATACAGGCACACACCAACAGATGACCGAAATTATGAACAGTCCAGTACCGGTGTAGGGATGTTGGAACAACTTTGTGTGCAGGTATTAACCAATTCTCTCATAGAAGCTAAGCAGCCTCAGTATGGCCTCTGTACATGCTTAGTAGAGGTCTCTGTGGCAATCTTAGGCTGGGGTATGAAGCATTCCTGGAGGACAGGAATACCTTTTTATTGTAGATTTTACTAAGCAGTTAGTTTTTAGAAGTTGTGCCATGAGCAATGATTTTTTTTAAAGTCATGCTTTGCGTTAAAGTCATTTTTACTTTAAATCCAGTGGCAAAACCACAGAGAACTAATGAAAATACAGCAGTGCAGTGTTCTTTGTTTGCCTGTCCATCTATAGCTCTTAGTTGATACAAGTACGATCTTGTTTTGAGCTGTATTTGCCATTACTGTAAATTGTTACTTTAAATCTCTTATTATGGGACATTTATGCATTATTTTAAACATGAGGAGAAAACTCATAAATAAAATGGAAATTGACATTTGATACCATTATGTACAGTATGTGATAGTACTGTAGTTGTATCAATAAGTTGTGAGTATCCATTGTGTTTCATCCACTAGGTGTGGCCCTCTACAGGAGTTAATCAGTAATGAGTTATGTTCGAGAGTTTGGACATTTTTTAAACCTTCTAAATGTGAGGAAGGAGAAAGATGACTGGCAGGTGGGTTATGCTGTTCTATGTAACAGTGCCTAGGATGTGTCCAGGTAAAAGTTTTATGTTCATAACTTTGAGTATGAGGGTGCTAAGTTGTATATTCAACTTTCTTCTACACTTCAGATATGAGTTTTAAATTTGTTATTTACAGTAGGTTCCTGATGTGTTCTTGCATTGTAATACCACATAGTTTGTAGTTTTTGATTCTGTTGGGATGTAGCTTGGTGTCATATGTTTTCATATATTTTTTTTTTATGTAAACATCTTTTGGCCTTCTGAGAAGTACTTATATCTTTATCTTAGAGCTTTTTATCTTGAAGTAGTACATTCCTGAGGCTGTTCTGAATGGTCTGGTCTACTAGTTTGATCACGAATGTTTCCAACATTTCAAGGATTCCTAGGTGTTCTGTTATTTTTGCTATTCCTTGTATATTTAAAATCTGGTACAGTGTGTATTTCACTCTTTGACCAAGACATACATCTAGACCAAGACATACATCAAACTTGCAGTAATTGCTTTAATTAATAAAACCACACTGAATTATTTGGCCAATTAAAGTAATTTGAAAACATCCAGGCTAGTGCTTTATAAAATAAGAAACATACATGTGCCTCCTCCATCCCCAAAGTTCTCAATTGCTAGAATGAGTGAGAGTTCCCTTGGCTTATGTAAGTTATACTTGTAGAAGCCAGTTAACATATTAACATGGTATAGTATAATAAAAAAGGTACAAATAGATTAACTTATATTGCATGCAGCTTTGTCATATAATTATAACTTGATTACACCTGAATGGTAAAAACAGTATGACCTCTAACATGCAATTAAGCCTGTGGTACTTTTTATACACGAGGAAGAAGTTACAATTAGAGATGGTATATATGAATTAGTCAAAATATGGGGGGAAATAATATGCATTGGGGCTGATGAGAGTTGAATGTACATCTAAAAAGGAGAGGTTTAGAAAGTTTTCCAGGAAATTGGGATGTGGAGTAAGTAGTTACTTATTGTTCTGCGTTCAACTGTTCAGTAAGAAATTATTTCATTTGAACCCTACAGTATAGTACTTGGTTTGTTCAGTGTCCCAATCACAGGTAAAGGAGATGCAGTTATCCACTTTCAGAACTTGCAATTCAGCTTAGCGTTGCTCTGGTGGAGAAGTTCTTTGTGCGATTTTAAAAGTCACAAATGATTGCTGGTGTAGCTTACATTAAAATCTTGGTGTGAAGTTTTTCTTTAGGCTATGATCATGCTAGAGGTGAAAGTAAGTGAGATTCCCAACTCCTTGTATCACAACATTGTGTAACTGGTAAGAAATTTCTCCATCTGCTTGGATCCAATGTGTGGGTTCACACCTCCAAAGCTTGCATTCAGCTGTGAGTTCTCAAAAGTGAAAAGAAAGTACTTTCCTGTATTCATCTACTTAATGAAAGTGTTGTGTTCAGTAAAATGAAAGGTCTTGATGTGCTCGAGTCTTGTTTGGGGTGCAGGATGATTATGTTTTAGTATTTTTATGCAGAGTAAACAGCTAGGTATTGCCTTGCTTTCAAAAATCTTCATGGTGCAATGTTTAATGCTGTATCTAATGCATTTCATCTGCTCTGTAGGTATACTTTCTCAGGGAGAATGTAATGTACTTTTTCCAAGGGGTTTCTTTGTAATTCTTCATTCATTAATTCTGATGGTATCAACTCGTGCAAAAATTGCAAGAGAGTTGGATGGTACATTTCTGTGTTGTGGGTGGTGTCGAAGTCGGAAAATATTACAGTACACACATCACTTACAAACTCCACACAGATGGCCTCCATGCGCGTACTTGTTCTGACGTTCATGCACATATTCACAAGTTGCGTATGACCGCTCACGCGGTCGTGCGTATAAGCGCGTGGTATGAGTAATTACGGTAGCATTTGTATTCACATGGAAAAGCCACAAAGACATATCTTATATTTAATCCACATAGTGCACAATGTACACATAGCCCACACTCACCACACCAGCATGTTATACTTGTTTAAAAGGTACAACAAAGGGATTCACCTTTACAGGATATGAGGGGACAGCATTAGGTTATAAGGTGGTGTTTGGTATCAAACTGTAGGGTATTTTAAGGGCAACATTCCGGTAGCAGTTTTCAGAAGATAGTACACTCCATAGTTATGCGCAGGAACAGGATATTAATATTATACCGTGTTTACTGTACTCTGATATTCGGCAGGAACCCAGTGGAGACCAACTGCAAGCACACCTGGAACAGACATTGCCCACCTATTCAAACCAACCTATGACCCCTCCAGTACTGTAAATAACCAGCCCTTTGACCTATAGATGAAGAGATTACAGTTTCTAGTGTATTGTGTTTTGACCAACTGTATAAAAGCCAAGCTGCCTAGTCGGTCACGCTCTCTCTCTGAAGGTCATCTTGCCTGATTGACTGAGCACTGGACCATGTGGCGCTGGCGAAACCAAACGTATGTACCATTGATTGTAGCCTCTTTTCTGTTATTGTGATTGTATATATGTTGTAACCCCCTTTTATCAATTATATGTTGGCGGGTCAGATCCCAACATCTTAATTACAATTGGTGTCATGTCTCTTTCCCTGCTAAGGTTATAAGTGTATTTCAGGCACACGTGTAGCTGCATAGTGCTCACGGCGTGTCGGTGTGTGTGTATGCACCGCGTGTACTCTGTACGTCCGTCGCGGCGTGTGTACTCAAAGTGCGTACACGGTACGGGGCTTTGTACGCTAACTGTGTAATAAGTACGTAGGTTAAGGATTACATACAGCGGCCGCAGCGGCTCAAAGTTAAGTGTATTGAATGTATTAAGGTATTGCTTTTAGTCCTGTAAGAAAATCAGCATTTACAATTTGTGGCTCGATCCGGCTTTTCACATGCTCGTAGGCTAGCAGATCATAGCAGACTTTAATCTATCAGCAAAGGGTGGAGATACATCTTTAAGTAAAACCTTTTTCTGGTTGCTTGGATGTTTTGAAACCCTATTTTTGTGCTGTTAGATTGTGTCTGCTCTGTCTGGTCTGCAGAGGTGCTGATAGAACCCGGAAGTAAACAGGAAAAAAGCTATTTAAAAATCGGTGTAATTTTTTTTGGGCGCCAAAAGCGTACACAAAGCATACCGATATTTTGCATACTCTCCCACATATTGTTGCCATAGGTTATTAGTCATTTTAGACCTGTGTGAAATCGAATACATGTTTTGCTATATAGATAAATTTGAAATTAGTGTATTAAGGGAGTAATTATAAAAACACAAAACGCAGTTCTGGCCTAGTTATAAAGGTTTATACAGAACAAGTGTGGGTAGTGTTTGTGAGCGATTATAGTTTGTATTGCACACATTTATAGAGATTGTGTGGCTTGTTGAATTGCGGATGCACATTTGTACAAGAGGTACGGACAAAGTACAAGAGAGCGCACGTAGCAAAGGGTCGCACACGTGGCGTAAAAGGCGCACATGTGGCGTAAAAGGCACACACGGTAGCGTGTTTACGCAAGGTTGCGTAGGAGTGCGGACGCTAAGTACAAACCACACGATAGATGTTCAATTAAAAAGCGGGATAGTATACATTTAATACAATAGCACATAACTATCCAATTTCAAACACAGGTTACCTTAAATATTTCGTTTAAAACTGTAAGTACCTCTGGGGTAAAGTAATCAACCTAAGGGAGTGGAAATTTTCTGTACAGAAAAGAAAAACAAGGTGTATTTGAGTGAGTGAAAGCAGGAGTGAGTGGTGTTGAACCACGGAAATTCAGGTCCCGTGGTGACACAAAGTAAGTGGAGGCTTGGTGGCATGAGGCGGCTGATTTACGTTAATACAGAGAGAGATAATACGCAAATCATGAGGTGATTTGCAGAGGAGTGTGATATAGAATTGTGCATTGTGCAGAAGTATAGAAATTGTGAATTGAAGTTTAAAGGTTTTGTATTATGCTCTGGCTGAGGAGCGCAGTTTGTATATTCGACTCCAGTGATCGTAGGGCGGATAGGTAACAAGTACCTATACGCTGTGCGATTGGACCTCATGTTTGTGGGTGCGATACGTGATGCAACTTGATACCCCTTTGCGAGCTTTTGCGTAAACAAAGGTATCATTTGTGCCGTGTAGAGCATACGCAAGCGTGATTTGTGTATTGCATAAAGGAAAGTTTGCGCTGGTCTCTCTCAGGAAAATCTTCAACGATGGATATTCACTGGAGAAGGTAAGTTACTCCAAAAACTTCCAGTGAATAGAAGCCAGTTAGGGCCTTACTAGGTACGCAGTGGTCACTATTGGAGTGAGTCGTGGTACATCAGCGGAGAAGGAGTGAGTGAAAGAGTTAGGTGTCTTTCAACATCTATTTGTGTTGTGCATTTAGGGATTGCGTTTACAGGCAAAAAGTCTGCGATGGGATCCAATTTCACAAGCAGTGGGCGTTTGGTAGCTAGAGTTCAGGATGAAGAATTGCGGCCGAGAGGGTCAGCGAGGTTTGTTATGTGTGAGAAACATGGTTCACACACGGAGGCTTTTGCAATGAATGGGTACGTATGACTGCTGAAGATAGGGCAACATTCAGTAGGATGGGCAGCTTTGAATCAGAGGTGTTACAGAACATAAGGATTAGAATATGTCTGATTAAATCTAGAAAACAAAGGATCCAACATACCGATTGTTTAAATATGTGGCAACAAGAGGGGGAGGTGCAGAAGGAACTGGCGCACACAGCAGGTTCCAAACCTAGCTGGAAAGCGATTGCGAGCGCACTACCACCACCATATGTTGATGGGGAGAAATTGGCTACAAGCAATGGTGCATTGGTAAAAGATAGGAAAGTGATTGATCAATGTGTTAACCCTAACCCTTGCCAGCTGTATCCCATTTTAAATTTTCCCCAGGACTGTGAGCAGGAAGATAGGCCAGCACGATATCGGCACTCTCTCTAGCAGCCACCATACAGGACACCCAGGTGGCCACGGCCCAACCACCAAGAGTAGTAGTGATATCCCCCAGTGAAGGGGTGAGTGAGGTTGTGTCCACTGGTAAGTATGGTACCATACACTATGCAGAGACGATAGCTCCCTGCATTATAGAATCAAACAAAAAAGATATAGTTGAACTAAATCCTGTCAGGGTGATTGCAGTTCCCAATGGGAGAACTGATAGTCAGGGGGTGATTCCCATCAGGAACATTGCCATGCATTGTCCTTGGTCCCGAGCAGAGTTAAGGTCAATTATGTCAGAATTCCCCGATCCCAGAAAAGATCTAGTCGGATGCCAGACGTTCATTAAAAAGTTAGGTAACGCCCATGAGCCCACAAATAAAGATTGGCGAACAGTGCTATGGGTGTGTTTACCCTAAAATATTGACATCACGAAATTCATAACGGATTGTAAGTTAGATGCAGAAGTACCTCTCACTGATGAATACAATCAGGAGAATGTACAGCAAATCAACCTGCAATAAGGAGTGTATTTCCCTACTGTTGTTAAAGGGAATAAAATCTTCTCCATAAGACAAAAGGAAGGTGAAATGGCATCCGAGTATTTCCATCGAGCACTGAAGGAATTAGCTAGATACACTGGGATCGAGAATATTAAGGATAATGCACACCAGAGGGAGGTAGCTGTCTCTGTGTTAATGGACAGTTTAAAGGAGGCACTGAGGACAAGGGTGCAAACCTCTCTACCTAACTGGAGAGGTATCTCGGTGGCTGCATTGAGAGAGTCCGCTATCGAGCATGATCACAACATCGGCAAACACAGGGAGTCGCAAGGGGATAAGCTGATGACGGTGAGTATACAGGCACTTACAGGAAAGTCCTATCAGCCAAAACCCCAGACCCCTGATGGATAGTCACGGTCAATAGTATGTTTCTATTGTAAGAAGGAAGGACAATTTGCAAGGGACTGTAGGAATAAAGGGACACATAACGTATACAGACCCCCTAGACCTGAATACGAGCCACAGTACAATTCACATAATTGGTATCAGGGATCATATAGAAGAGATTACGAGCCACATAGAGGGGTAACAAGGAGGTACCCACCCAGGAGAGACTGGCAGGCCTCCGAAAACTCACAACTAACCCCCTCACATATTGTAGCTGCCAATGCACTGCGGGAGGGTCCCACTACACAATAGGGGTTATGCCACACCTGTAGTTCTGCAGCCAGTGAAGTTGATTGCTAGCCTTGGTAGTGAACCTGAGGTCATGGTTGATGTAGCTGGTGTACCATTAACTTTTCTTGTAGATACAGGGGTGGCCAGGACAGTGTTAAATTCCACATCAGGTGTAAAAACCACGGGTAAAACGATTTCGGCAATGGGAGTAACAGGAAATGTGCAACAATACCCTTTGAGTAGACCTGCAGAGATTACGATAGGGCCCTTGCAGACAAAACATTCCTTTCTGCTGGCTGCATTGGCTCCGACTAATCTACTCGGCAGAGACTTATTGTGTAAAATGCGGTGTGTCATATATTGTACTCCTGAGGGTGTCTTCTTGGATATACCTGAGAACCATGCACAAGAAGTGCAAGATATACTAGACACCCCTCAAAGGCTAATGACGCATTCTACTGTTATAGACACGTGTCCATCGCAGGTAGAGGAAATGATCTCACTAAATACCGGGTTCCCTATGGACCAAAGATGGACAGGACACTGGATTGATGGTAAATGTAGCTCCAGTAGCAGTACAAGTAAAAGATGGCAGGATACTGTAGCTCCAAAAATCCCTCAGTATCCTCTGAAGCCAGAGGTAGAGTTAGGATTGTACCCTGTCATAGAGCAGATGCTACAGCAGGGCATCCTAGTCAGGACGTCCAGCACAGCCAATAGTTCCATATTCCCTGTGAAAAAGAGTGGGGGGAGGGGTTACAGGCTAGTGCAGGATCTAAGGGGGATAAACAAAATAGTTGAGAGCCAATTCCCCGTAGTGCCCAATCCAGCTGTCATCCTTATGCAAATTCCCTCTACCGCAAAATTCTTCACTGTCATCGACCTTTCTTTTCTGTCCCTCTTCACCCTGACAGCCAATACCTCTTTGCCTTTACATACAGGGGAGTACAGTACACCTGGACTCATCTTTCCCAAAGTTTAATTGACAGCCCGAGTATTTTCTCCCAGGCCTTGCATGACTGTTTGCAATCCTTTCAACCTGAGAGTTGATCAGTGCTAATACAATATGTTGATGACTTGTTGTTGTGTTCTGACTCACTCGAGTTGTCCTTGGCAGATACTAAACAGTTACTGTTTCATCTTTCCCAGACAGGACACAGGGTTTCAAAGGAAAAGCTGCAGTTTGCCGGACCAGGGTTAAATACTTGGGAAACTGCTTGACACAAGGACTTAGGCAACTGACCGCTGATAGGATACAGGCAAGTCGCGACATGACTGCCGCAAACTCAACAACAGATTCGCACATTCCACGTAATGTGTGGGTACTGTCGGAACTGGATTCCAGGGTTTTCCATACTGGCACTACCTTTACAGGAGATGGTCTCTTCGAACAAACCAGAATGGGTCTCTCACACAGAGGAGTCTGAACTGGCGTTTGAGAGGCTAAAACAGTGTTTATCACAGGCACCTGCGTTGGGTATGCCAGATTATGAAAAGCACTTTGAATTGTACGGTACTGAAAGTGCTGAGTGCGCGGCAAGAGTCTTAACACAGAGATATGGTGATGCCAACAGACAGGTAGCTTACTACAGTGCACAGTTGGACACGGTAGCGCGGTCTCTCACCACTTGATTGCGAAGTGTTGCAGCGATAGCTTTGCTGGTACGTAAAAGCGTGGACGTAGTGTTAGGACACGACTTGACAATCCATACACCTCATGCAGTATCAGCCTTGCTGAACTCCGCCCAAACCAGACATGTCTCATCTGCTCGGTTTACAAAGTGGGAATTATCACTAATGGCCCCTGTAAACATCACCATTAAGAGATGCAGCTCACTAAATCCTGCAACTTACTTGCCAAGTGTGCCTGGACAGGCACAAAGGGTGGAGGATGAGAACGATGGTGAAGGAGGATTTAGTGCAGATACTGATATGCATGATTGTATGGAATACCTGAACCAAACTTTTACAGCGAGACCTGACATCAGTGACAACCCACTGGAAGGAGTAGACTTTACCTTCTACACTGACGGTAGTTGCCACAGACAGATGGAATCGGGAGACTTGTGCACCGGATATGCAGTTATAGATGACGAAGGTATCATAGAAGCTAAACCCATAGGACCACCACACTCAGCACAAGTTGCTGAGCTGGTCGCCCTGACCAGAGCATGTGAGTTGGCCAAAGGTAAGTCAGCTAATATATACACGGACTCTAGGCACACCTTTGGAGTGGTGGATGATTTTGGGGCTCTGTCGTGCCTCAGAAATTTCATGACTGCAGCTGGCACACCTGTAGTGCATGCGTTCCACATCAAAAGGCTCCTGACAGCAATACAGGAACCAGTGGCTGTTATCAAGTGTAAAGCACACACCTACAACCAAGACCCAATCTCACTTGGTAACAGCCGGGCAGACGAAGCTGCTAAATCAGCAGCAAGCACAACCATATGAACTAACATCACATCATTGATGACATTTGAAACAGTTAACATGCAACAGTTAATTGAAATGCAAAATTTGTGTTCCCTACAGGAAAAGGCGGTCTGGAAGGCGAAGGGATATGGTCAGGAGTCCTCAGGACTTTGGACAGATGGACACGGTAATCCAGTGGCCCCCAGAAAATATCTCCCAAGTCTAGCTGCGGCAGCACACGGTCTGACTCATCTGGGCAAGGAGGGTATGTGCAAGCTGGTAAGAGCCTACTGGAGTGCGCCAGGATTCTCTTCTCATGCAGGTAAGAAAGCAATGACATGTCTTACTTGCTTGAGGAAGAATATTTGTAAGGCAATACCAACGGAGCCATCCCATATCCCTCCTACAGACGGACCTTTTCAGGTAATACAAATTGACTTCATACAGTTACCACCCTGTAGGAATTTGAAATATGTGTTAGCATGTACTGATGTGTTTTCCAACTGGGTAGAAGCATTCCCGCTGCCACAAATACTGCTGTGTTCACTGCAATGAAAATCGTGCAGGAATTTGTATGCAGATATGGTATCCCTAGAATGACTGAAAGTGATAGGGGCACCCACTTTACAGGTGAAGTCTTTCAGGTCATGTGCAAACTGATGGGAATTAATAGCAAGCTGCATACTCCGTACCGGCCACAGGGGAGTGCGAAGGTGGGGAGAATGAACAGCACTATTAAGAATAAGCTGATCAAAGTGATGGCTGAAACTGAATTGCTGTGGCCAGAGGCTTTGCCGCTAGTGTTGTACAGCATCAGAACCACTCCCAGGTCACCGCTTAACTTATCACCCTTTAAAATTCTTTTTGGTCGACAGCCCCATGTAATGATAGACCCTCAGGATGATTTGAAATGCAATAACGAAATAACTTAAATATTTGGTTAGGATGAGCCAGCAGCTGAGACCTGACCTACCGAACAGTAATTGTCATGACATTGAGCCTGGGGATTATGTGATAATTCAAAAAATTTTACGCTCAGGTTGCCTCATAGACAGGTGGGAAGGACCATATCAAGTCTTGTTAACCAGCATGACAGCACTAAAGGTCGCCAAAAGATAGACTTGGGTCCACTCGTCCCACTGCAAGAAGGTCACTGACCCGGAGAAAACTTGTGACAAAGAGCAAGGCGAAGAGAACCTCGTATCACTAGAGTGTTTGTTCCGGGAAAGCTGAGAGGCAGGACTGTTGAAACGGCACCTGAGCACGGAGAGCAACAAGATCAAAGACGGTTGTCGTACCAGTTTTCTTTTTTCACCTCCCACTGCCCTTTTCTCTTTCTCCCCCTTCTTATTTTCCTTCTTTTCCCTTAACGAAATGGATCTACCTCAAGCGACTGTGTTTCGGGTTTTTCTAGTAATTCTGTTTTTGCTCAGGACAATTTGTTTTGGTGAGGGTCCCAGAGAAGTTGAGCAAGGATCTGGAATGGGTTCTGATGGTAAGTACGGATTTGTAGGATCTCAGGAGCAGCACATCACCCAAGTAAAGGCTGGTATAAGTAAGCGCTCTGGTAGCCATGGAGCTCGGGGGCAATGTGAGGGGTTATTGTCTGATGAATATTGTATTTGTAGAAATTGCGAGAACATAGTCGAAGATGGGTGCATCCAGAGATGTCACTCCAACATTAATGCCAACATGGACCGACATCCATTAAGTGATTACCATTCATTAGTGGGTAAGGTCTCAAACCTGACAGAATGTTGGGTGTGCTCACAAGTACCTCAAGGACAGAGTAAGTCAGGATTAGTACTGTACCCTTTAGCAATAGATGAGGTACTCGAATTACAGGGTGGGAGACCGGTGGACAAGAAATTCAATATATCTAGACCCCCTACCTTGAAGCTTCACCAGTACAACGTAGATAGGTCCCTGTTGTGTTTTAATATTTCCAATTTCCGAAAACCAGGAAATTGGGAAGTGACATGGAATAAACAGACAATGACATTTTCACACAGAGCTGATAGGAACTTGTACGCAAGATAGCCAACAGTGGGAAGTATTTTCGGTACCGGTATACACATGGGAGCAAAACCATGTGAGTTGGAAAGGTATCGCAGGGGTATTGTGCCCATATCATCCAGCCCGATACTTGTACTGAGCAAATGAGAGAACTAGGGATTGGTTTCTTTACATGGAAGATTTGCAATATGGTGATGTTACATTTTGTCCCCTATGTTCTCCCAGATGATGCCTATTTCATATGTGGGAGGAAAGCGTACAAGTGGCTCACTCCAAGCTCTGAAGGGTTGTGTTATATTAGGAGAGTACTACCAGAGGTCATGACCATAACCCACAACAAAATGAAAGACGTTCACCACAACACTCAGACTCCTTATACTCATACCCACTATGAACACATCATCAAAAGACACCTCATAGATAGGGCAGAGCACGCAGCCTCTGATTTGATCCACAAATCCACCGGGATTCAGTTCCTTCTCGCATTAGATATCACCCGTACTGCCAGAGGAACTATAAATTATAGGTACATCCATGCGCTAGTGAACTTGATAGATAATATTACTGAGATGTATGATGACACCTTCAGGTATACAGGAAGGGAGTTACAAGCCTGCAAAAATGAGCTGATTCAGCATAGGATGGTCCTCAATTATGTTACAGCTGTGACAGGTGGGTACTGTGTTACCCTGGTAACTCAATATGGTGTGAAGTGCTGTACGTATATTACGAATACCACCGACGACCTCACAGACTTCATCGACCAAAAGATGGATGAGATCTTGCAGTTGAAGTGGGAGTTCAGGAGGAAGCACAACTTTACCTTCGTGGCTGTGGGTAATGAACTGACCGGCTGGGTCTCATGGTTGAACCACGCAAATGGTTCTCAGGGTTAGGAGAGTGGGCACAGAATGTTATTATGAGTGTGGGAAAGTTTCTCCTTTGTATCCTGGGTTTCGTCATAATTATTGGTTTGATATTCAGGTGTGTTCAAATTCTAATGCGGCGCAAGCACGGTACAAATTTGATGAGTCTAAGGACCAAGGGCGTTGTCACAGCAGCAGGTTTGGTTTATGACCCATCAATAGAAACAATGTTATGATAAGGATTGCAAATGAATTTCATGGCCTGTTTCTTTCACCATTTTTTTCTGTCTCCCCCTTTTTAACCAGAAACATCCAACCGGAAAAGACGTCAACCCTACACAATGTTTATGTGAATGTATTTTTATATATGTGACTTGTCTTCATCTCTGCAACCGTCAGTTAATGGCACACATAGTCGACAGGTGTTATACACATACAGTAGCATTCACATATGTTCCCCCTTCATGTATCATCAACTAAATGTGCTCCCCATTTGTTGGTATTAGAAGCCGAAGAGCCAAGGGTCAAAAGCCTTTTGCCCGAGAGGAGCTCGGTAGTGTTTGTTTGCCCATTTACAGACCCTTAATACGGGATGAGAAGGATTTAATGTATACTTCGCAATACCTCGAAGCTTACTTAGAACATATACGGCACGATGATACATGCCCCTCAGACATTGATGCATACATACATGCTTTTACTATCCCACTAGGCTATACATTTCCCACCTACAACTCTCCCCGATCATCCAAGCTTTGTATATATTGTATAGGTAATATTTTTAGTTTATTAGTTAAGAGTGGCAGTTATTGATGACTGCCAAATGGTGGACTGTTGAAGTCGGAAAATATTACAGTACACACATCACGTACAAACTCCACACAGATGGCCTCCGTGCGCGTACTTGTTCTGCCGTGCGTGCACATATTCACAAGTTGCGTATGACCGCTCACGCGGCACTGCGCAGTAGCGCGTGGTATGAGTAATTACGGTAGCATTTGTATTCGCATGGAAAAGCCACAAAGACATATCTCATATTTAATCCACATAGTGCACAATGTACACATAGCCCACACGCACCACACCAGCATGTTATACTTGTTTAAAAGGAACAACAACATAGGGATTCATCTTTACAGGATATGAGGGGACAGCATTAGGTTATATAGTGGTGTTTGGTATCCAAATGTAGGGTATTTTAAGGGCAACATTCCAGTAGCAGTTTGCAGAAGATAACACGCTCCTGCGCATAGTTATGCGCAGGAATAGGATATTAATATTATACTGTGTTTACTGTACTCTGATATTCGGCGGGAACCCAGTGGAGACCAGCTGCAAGCACACCTGGAACAGACATCGCCCACCTATTCAAACCAACCTATGACCCCTCCTGTACTGTAAATGACCAGCCCTTTGACCTATATATGAAGAGGTTACAGTTTCTATTGTATTGTGTTTTGACCAACTGTATAAAAGCCAAGCTGCCTAGTCGGTCACTCTCTCTCTCTGAAGGTCATCTTGCCTGATTGACCGTGTGGCGCTGGCGAAACCAAACGTATGTACCATTGATTGTAGCCTCTTTTCTGTTATTGTGATTGTATATATGTTGTAACCCCCTTTTATCAATTATATGTTGGCGGGTCAGATCCCAACATCTTAATAACAATTGGTGTTGTGTCTCTTTCCCTGCTAAGGTTATAAGTGTATTTCAGGCACACGTGTAGCTGCATAGTGCTCACGGCGTGTCAGTGTGTGTGTATGCACCGCGTGTACTCTGTACGTTTGTCACGGCGTGTGTACGCAAAGTGCGTACACGGTACGGGGCTTTGTACGCTAACTGTGTAATAAGTACGTAGGTTAAGGAGTACATACAGCGGCCACATTTAAGTTAGAGGAAAGGGTGTAGCCAATCTACACATTTCTCCATCAAGTCTTTATATATGCATGTGGGTTTGTATGAATGTGTGTTCAAATATAAGGATGAGTACATGGGCATGCACACATTTATATGGGTAGCATCCATGCATGTGCCCATTTTATTATATATTATATATTCTCTATATACATAATCCATTAATTCCATCACTACATCTCGTCTGATAGTATAACATGTTTTGGTATATTATTCGGCATTAGCATACATATTGGCCCCAGTCACATTTCTTTCTATTAATAGTCGCTCATATTTTGGTCTTACTTCTATATCTTCCTTAATATCTAAGCTCTGACTAATAACCAGGCATTAAAGACCCGACACCTGTCTATCAATTTTTCCCCCTTTCTGTGGCTACACCCTTCCTCTAACTTAAATGGGGCTAATTAATGTTAATATAATGCGACAATATTGCTCAAATCAATTTGTCATTTACACCGGATTTACTACTCAAATACAGCAGTGTAATTTATGTCCTCAAACTACCCATTTTTATCTATTATTATTTCCAATAAACTGTATTATTATATATTGTCCATTTTACTTCACTTGCAGAGTCAATCTAAAGGCACTCATTTGTTCATTATTTTGCATTTTCCATTATACTTTACCTGAAGAGACAATTTATAGATATTTGTCTGTTCATCGTTTAATTTCTGTACCAAATTCATAGTATAATTCTTGTTGGTTTTATTATCTAATTTGAAGTATTTAGTATATAAGAATTTTTGGTTGTGTTTTAAACCCCTTTCTTTTTCTTGTGTTTTTCCCTTTTATGTGATATCATTCATGGGTTTCCCTGCCAAGCTTTTATTAAATACAATTCATTGCATATCAAGACCGTCAGAGTCTTAGGATCTCAGCAGCTAATTAAGGGACACACCCCTACATTGTTTGGATATGAGCCTGCTCAATCCACGTTAAAAACCTGCAGGGACCCAGCCCACAACAGGAAGTGATCAAGCCCGGCGGACGGGTGAAACGCGTCATCCGACCTTTCTTCATTCTGGCTGACTGGAGTAGCGGACGTTCTCCCATATCCACCTATGTCCTGTGCCTTTTTTGACATCCCTTCGTTCGAGCTGACTGGAGCAGCGGACGTCTTCCCGTACCTGCGCGTGTCCTGTGCCTCCTCTGACATCCCTTCGTTTGGGCTGACCGGAGCAGCAAATGTCTTCCTGCCCCTGCCTGTGTCCTGTGCCGGGCCGGCGGCGCCACGCACTCCTTCATCGATTGGGGCGGGCTGCAGTGTGGTGGAAGGGGTCATCCTATCCTGACAATTACCGCGGGTAATATCAATTCTTTTTATACCACCCATCACAATCATTTTGTGGCCCGCATTGACTGGACATCTATTGGCTCTTGCAAACCATAGTCAGTGGTATATACGTCATCTGCTATTTGTGTATTTGAAACCAATACAAACAGTATCTCAGAATCCATGGTGCTTCCTCAGCCTTTATCATTTACTTAATATCAGTAATATTTATCCAATGCCTAATCAGCAATATATGCTAGCATTATAACTTCTCATCGATTTACATATGCACTGTGATATTAGTAGGAATTTATCCTGAACCCTCAGCTTGTATTTATAGCTCAAGAAACACTATCTGTGTACTTGTTAAATTATTATTTTTTCTCCTGGCTCTGCTTTTCTATCGTAGATAATCTCCTTGGATACATTGTACTCTTTGTACTCTGCAGAATATAATCACAAGAGACTACATTTTGCTTTGTACCTAGTATCAATCCATCTTATTTATCCTGCAGCAACACTATTATTTGGCTTCACTTCAGCAATTGCAATAGATTGTATATTTCAATATACATATATGCTCTTTGTTGATAACCTTAATTAGCCCATCAGGACTGTTACCTTTGTGTACTTTTTCTCTTTTTTTCTACCTACATCTAATTTCATGGACTCTCACCACTGATTCAGGGTTACACCCCTGTCTAACATTGGCAGCAGATCCATCTAGTTTCCTCAATCGGATAATTCCTGTCATCTCCTATTCGTGAACTCTCATCAGTGATTCCAGAGTTCCAATCACCGTTCACTCTCTCTACTATCATACCACACTGGAAACGCCCGAACTTGGAAGCTAATCAGTGTTGGGCTGGGTCAGTACTCAAGTGGGGGACCATTGAGGAAGACTCAGTTTAGTAGTGCACACATTGGTTCCATATGCTCAGTGTCTAACACTGACAGCAGATTCACCCTGCCATCTTATTTCCCACTGCTCTTTTCTCTTTGCATAAACAGCTGGTTATGATATGTATTCCAACTTACCATTATAAATAGTATCCAGGCTTTATAAATTGTTCATCTTTGGCACTAATACAGGACAGGGATCCATTTGTTATTGGAACGTTCCATTGAATATCTAAGTTAATCACTTACAACATTCAGATTTAACTCCGTCAGCCGGAATTTATTTATTATCTAATATCAGCAATTTTTGTTATTTGATTCTATTGTCTTTTTTTACTGTTATTTCTTTCATATATCAGCAATTTTTGCTATTTGATTATATTTTCTTTTTGACTGTTATTTCTTTCATAAACCACTGATTATCTTAATTTTGTGATATTAATAAAAGTTGATTTTATAACTTATCTCAAATATTCTATACATTGTTCAAAGTTAAGAGTGCACCCACAAAAGAGTCTTCTTTTCTCCCTGTTGCTCCATGTCTTAATACTGACTCAGGGTGCACCACCAAACTATATAAGAATTAGAAAACCTAGTTTTCTTTCTATTTTTCTATTTTGGTACTTAGAAAATTATACTCCTATATCAATCATATCCTGTGCGGTATTCCCCAAATATATAAAAGGTCGTCATGGACAAAAGGTCAACATATAAAAAAGTCAACACTGAAAATGTTGACAGGTTATTATGGTCATCATGACAATGGTGGACACACTTATGGTTAACTTATGTTTTTTGGGGGTTTTCATGTTTTTGGACTTTTTCCTTCCTTGCCTATCCATGTCAGAAATCATAACCTTTAGTAACTTTGCGGTGAGTGAAGAGGAGCGAATTGAGGCACTGCGCCCAAAGCGTGACAAGTGAAGTAAGCCTGCGAGAGGACGCATTTTCTACAAATGGTGGTCACAGATAAATAAACTATCCACAATATCTCTAAAAATGGGAAAAAAAGGTGTGTCAACCATTGTGTGTCAATCATTGTCATGTCGACATTTTGACCATGTTGACCTTTTGTACCCATCAACCTTTCCAATATCGACTTTTCATATGTCAACCTTTTATCCATATTGACATTTTGCCCATGTCGACCTTGTGCCTGTTGATCATTTTAGGTCAACCTAGTGAATGTAGATCTTCTATACCACACCCATGGCTGAGTGCCTGTGACTTGTGTTCTACCCTTTCCTCTGATTTAGCTATCTACTATTTTATTCTCAGGGAGCACCTCCATGCCATAACTATTCCATTTACAATATACACATAATAATGCTCATTGTATAAGTGCCGCTTATACACATAATAATGCCCATTGTAACAGTGCCGCTTATACGCATGTCCACGGAAGCAGTGCCGCTTATACATATAATAATGCCCATTGCAGCAGTGCCGCTTATACACATAATAATGCCAATTGTAGCAGTGCCGCTTATATATATAATAATGCCCATTGTAGCAGTGCCGCTTATACACATAATAATGCCCATTATAGCAGTGCCACTTATACACATAATAATGCCCATTGTATCAGTACCGCTTATACACATAATAATGCCCATTGTAGCAGCGCCAACTTATACGCATGTCCACGGAAGCAGTGCTGCTTATACACATAATAATGCCCATTGTAGCAGTGCCGCTTATACAAATAATAATGCCCATTGTAGCAGTGCCGCTTATACACATAATAATGCCCAGTGTAGCAGTGCCGCTTATACACATAATGCCCATTGTAGCAGTGCCGCTTATACGCATGTCCACGGAAGCAGTGACGCTTATACATATAATAATGCCCATTGTAGCAGTGCCGCTTATACACATAATAATGCCAATTGTAGCAGTGCCGCTTATATATATAATAATGCCCATTGTAGCAGTGCCGCTTATACACATAATAATGCCCATTATAGCAGTGCCGCTAATACACATAATAATGTCCATTGTATCAGTTCCGCTTATACACATAATAATGCCCATTGTAGCAGCGCCAACTTATACGCATGTGTACGGAAGCAGTGCTGCTTATACACATAATAATGCCCATTGTAGCAGTGCCGCTTATACAAATAATAATGCCCATTGTAGCAGTGCCGCTTATACAAATAATAATGCCCATTGTAGCAGTGCCGCTTATACACATAATGCCCATTGTAGCAGTGTCGCTTATACGCATGTCCACGGAAGCAGTGATGCTTATACATATAAGAAATGTTACCCCCACCCCACTTGCCTCATCTGTCACTGGTGTCTGCCCTCAATGTGCCACCGGTTCCTTCTTCCCTCTGCACCATCAGAGGCGGGCTGAGAGCATCGGTCACAGTCTAGCGCTGCCTGCCCACCCATCCCTTCTATTTGTGCATGAGCTGCAGCTACACTACAGTGCTGCATCACAAAATTCTCAGGGCTGGGCAAGGTGGGCTGGAGGAAATAGAACTGAGAGTATTCCTCTGCTGCATACTGTTATACCTCCCCCATCCAGATCTCCATGTAACACTGGCACTGCAGCTTTAGTCTTTTAAAAATATGTCCTGCAAGATGCAGTGCCTGATAGTGATACATGGAGATCTGCCTGACTGTAGTAATCAGGGCAGGCTCCATGTCACCACCATTTCTCCCGGCTGCTTCCTCCCTCCCTGCAGAAGGCTGGTATTACAGTGCAGTCTGGTAGTGGCCCGTAAGCGCAGTGCAGGCAGGTCATAGTAGACTTATACTCACCCTCTCCTGCAGGATGTGCATCCGCCGTGGCCGCACCATCTCTCCCCGAGGTCCGCGCTGGTGACATCACTGGGGTTAGTGTGCGGACCTCCTCCTCTTTTCAGCTGGGTAGGGCTGGGGCCTGTGCTCCCTATAACGGTAAGGGACTGCGGCGCACACTGCGTGCGCTATTCCTATGAATCAGCCGGTGGGTGACACGTGGAGGGCGGAGCTACATATAAGAGGTGGCCCCGCAGCTCGAACGGCCCACCAGGGATCTCACCAGCAGGTGCAGTGGCCAATCCAGCCCTGATGGCAGGATTCTGAAAAATCTAGAGTGCGGACCCAGGCCTCTGCCGACCCCTCTGGCTCTGGTTCAGCCCGATTTCCTCTGAACGAACCAGTCAACACCCCATGTCCGGGTCACTAAATCGTTTCCTACCCTTCCACCTACCTTTTTATATGCATCTGTGAATCTTTTATTTTCTACAGTCTGAATATATTATACTTACATTATTGTTGATGTTTTCCCCCTACCTGTACTGTACCCCTTTCTCTTTTTCTTTCTGTACCCCTGAAACTTGAAGCTGTTATATTTAAAATTAAAATAATTGACGTTAAAAAAAATGTTAAAAAAATCCAGGTACAATTACCATAAAACCGTTTTCTTTATGCACAAATAATTTTATATATATATATATATATATATATATATATATATATTGTTTTAGGGATATAATCTTATGAAGCATCCAATGTTACAATATAAAGTATATGTCACGTGACTAAAAAAAAAAGTGCACATAAAAAACTTATATAACTTTGACTGTCAAAAAAATCAAGTAAATAATTCTTGTTGTGTCCAGTATTATATTAGTCCTTTGTTTTTAAAAAAAATGTGATGGACCACTTATCCACAACAGCAGCACAGTGGTGTCATTTAAGTGCAGGGAGCTTACCAGTCCGAATCAGCATGCGATGGCGGCAAGTGTCTATGCTTTTCACGACGGTGAATAGTGTGTGTCTCACCCGTCTAAGCCGTCTCTGACCGCTATTTCATGGAGTGCAAAGCTGTGGCCACTTTATCTGGAATGAACGCCTGCAGTTCCACACTTTCCATCCAGCTGGTTGGCCGCGTCCTCACTGTGGAGACCCAGAAGCGGCTCTGAAAGATGATCACTGGTGTGCAGGTGTATAAAACGTCCTTGACTCCCGGCTTGTTCCACACAATTTTCCGGTTGGTTAAAGCTCCCAATATATCATGATCCTCTGTAGAATGATCAGGTAGTTCTCCCTCTAACGCGTTTCACACCCTTAGGTGCTTTTTCAAAGAGTGGTTTGCCTTGGGTACAAATCTCCTTATATCCCAGATCATCCTAATTAGACTTCACCTCCTATTCGTCCAATAGAAGATAAAGGTGTAAATGATCTTGTAACATTGGATGTCTACTATATGCAACATTAGATACTATTCACATTCCTTTACAATTCACAATTAAAACACACACGTATGTATTTAGATTATATATATTATAATATAATTGACACAGGAAAAGATTTGTAAAGGAGAGATTAAATATCAATATTATTAAACATTAGTATCTATTCCAAAAACTATATAGATTAATAAAAAATAAAAAAAGGGCTACCAGGGGAATTGAACTCCAGTCTTTACTGATGTCAAACAGACACTTAGACAACTGTCCTATCAGCTTCCATTCACATTGTATTGCTATATTTTTAACACATATGCTTCTTCATAAGAACCCCACAGTTTACATGAGTAGGACATTGCATACAACTCTATATAATACTCATCTTAATAATATATATATTATACATATACAGGTTGAGTATCCCATATCCAAATATTCCGAAATACGGAATATTCCGAAATACGGACTTTTTTGAGTGAGAGTGAAATAGTGAAACCTTTGTTTTTTGATGGCTCAATGTACACAAACTTTGTTTAATACACAAAGTTATTAAAAATATTGTATTAAATGACCTTCAGGCTGTGTGTATAAGGTGTATATGAAACATAAATGAATTGTGTGAACGTAGACACACTTTGTTTAATGCACAAAGTTATTAAAAGTATTGGCTAAAATGACCTTCAGGCTGTGTGTATAAGGTGTATATGACACATAAAGCCATTCTGTGCTTAGATTTAGGTCCCATCACCATGATATCTCATTATGGTATGCAATTATTCCAAAATACGGAAAAATCCCATATCCAAAATACCTCTGGTCCCAAGCATTTTGGATAAGGGATACTCAACCTGTATCACAACTCACCTGTTATTTAATAAAATATGGGCTGCCAGGGAAATCGAACTCCAGTCTCCACTGATGGCAAGCGGACACTTAGACCACTGTTACATTCACATTGTATTGCTATATTTTTAACCTATATTATTCTTCTTCATAAGAACGCCACAGTTTACATGAGTAGGACATCGCATACAATTCTGTATAATGCTCATCTTAATAATATATATCTCTTATACATATATCACTACTCTATTTTTAAACATATATAACATATCAACACATTATTTAAAAACTGATCCAATCACAGGGGGATTCGATCCCTATTCTTTACTAATGGTGGATAAATGGTAAGACCACTACCCCATCTACAGTCCCATGCTGACACAGTGCTGCACCTCTAAAAGGGATAAACATCCATTAGGTTGCCAAATCCAACTGTCTTATAATTATTATAAGATCAAGTAATTGTGGGGTTTACCAATGGACTAATGGATGTTTATGGAACAATACTAATGAACACCGCAAGTGGTTTTAACTTTCTCAAGATATAGATTTGTCCCTGACCATTTGATGCTCCAAGCACTGGAAACATCCATACTAACCACCATCTACCCTTGCAGGTTAAAAATTATAACCTGCACAGGAACTGACCTATAGTTTCCTACAAGATAGGATCTCAATTCTACATGCATTACTCAAAGTCAATGTTCTCATTTAAACCATGTGGATGTAGGGTTTTTAACTTAACACGTTTCAAGCATCACCTCCGGTTGCGTTCCAAGCTCCAACTTGACTGACTTTTAATGGCAAGTGGGGTACAATCCACAGATAGGTAGCAATACTACATTAGTACATCTCTGCTTAGATGCAAACGGAAGTGACAAATTGGGGTATATTTACTAAGGTCCCGAATCCATTTGAGTTTTTTTTTTTTTCTAAGTGTCATATCGGTAATTTAGTAAACACAAATCTTGGCAGTGTTGGGGCTATTCGTATTAAGATACACTGCTGTCCACACAAATACAAATCAATAGGGTCAAACATATTTGGATTTTCACATACACGTCAAATAGGGGGTAATTCTGAGTTGATCGCAGCAGGAAATTTTTTAGCAGTTGGGCAAAACCATATGCACTGCAGGGGAGGCAGATATAACATGTGCAGAGAGAGTTAGATGTGGGTGGGTTATTTTGTTTCTGTGCAGGGTAAATACTGGCTGCTTTATTTTTACACTGCAATTTAGATTGCAGATTGAACACACTACACCCAGAACTAACTCTCTCTGCACATGTTATATCTGCCCACCCTGCAATGCACATGGGCCCTCATTCCGAGTTGTTCGCTCGGTAAAAATCTTCGCATCGCAGCGATTTTCCGCTTAATGCGCATGCGCAATGTCCGCACTGCGACTGCGCCAAGTAAATTTGCTATGCACTTAGTAATTTTACTCACGGCTTTTTCATCGTTCTGGCGATCGTAATGTGATTGACAGGAAATGGGTGTTACTGGGCGGAAACAGGCCGTTTTATGGGCGTGTGGGAAAAAACGCTACCGTTTCCGGAAAAAACGCAGGAGTGGCCGGAGAAACGGAGGAGTGTCTGTGCGAACGCTGGGTGTGTTTGTGACGTCAAACCAGGAATGACAAGCACTGAACTGATCGCAGATGCCGAGTAAGTCTGAAGCTACTCAGAAACTGCTACGAGGTGTGTAATCGCAATATTGCGAATACTTCGTTCGCAATTTTAAGATGCTAAGATTCACTCCCAGTAGGCGGCGGCTTAGCGTGAGCAACTCTGCTAAAATCGCTTTGCGAGCGAACAACTCGGAATGACCTCCATGGTTTTGCCCAACTGCTAAAAAATATCCTGCTGCGATCAACTTGGAATTACCCCCATAACACAGTAATTTACTAAAGATTTGTATTCTCAATCACTGCCGACAATAGCCAAACACTGCTGGAAAAGCATGGAATTCGTACAGAAATAGAACTTTCAAATAGAACTGCTTTTGGCTGGTGTGTTTGGAGAATCATGCACGGATCAGTGAGAGTTGTGCATGCTTCTCTGTTTAAAATTGAGTGTAAAAGCGAAAATTAAAAAAAAATGTGAGGGGTCCCCCCTCCTAAGCATAACTGGGCTCTTTGAGCTGGTCCTGGTTGTTAAAATACCGGGGGGGAAATCAAGGTGTCCCCCCTCTCAAGGCACCCAATGGCCAGGGATGAAGCCCGAGGCTGCCTTTCCTCCCCCCCCATCCATGGGCGATGGATGGAGGGCTGATAGCCAAAAATGTGTTAAAAAAGAATATTGTCTTTTGCTGTGTAACTACAAGTCCCAGCAAGCCTCCCCGCATGCTGGTATTTGGAGAACCACAAGTACCAGCATGCAGGGAATTATCGGGCCCGCTGGTACCTGTAGTTCCACAACAAAAGAAATACTCCCCCCAAAAAAACACACACACACCGTGAACGTAAAAGTTTATTTACACAAACATACACACTTACACACTTACACATACTTACCTAGTGTCCCATGCAGCATCTCGGTTCCCTTGTCCATGTAGAATCCAATGGTGTACCTGTAATAAAAAAAACAATATACTCACCTATTATCCGGCGTAGATCGGTCCTCTTCTGTCCAAGTAGGCATCCAAGGGGTTAAAAAGATAAATCGCAAATCCCGAACAATCGCACTAAAGGGGATCCATTTTACACATGGATTCCCTTTCCCCGAATGCCGGGACCCCCATGACTCCTGTCACTAGTAGACCCGGTAGCCAATCAGGAAGCACCACATCATAGCGCTCTCCTGATTGGCTGTGCGCTCCTGGCCTGTCAATCAGGCAGAGAGCACCGGCTATAATGGCTGATCGCAATCTTCCATTATAGTCAATGGTGGAAAAATTGCGGTCTGCAGTAGGCCGCAAGGTTAAATCATTGTGTGATGTCCGGCAGTATTTAATAACCTCGCCCGTAAAACACTGCCCGACAATATGAAGGACATCGACATCGGTGAACTTGAATTGAAAAAATATGGTAGTTTAGTAAATTACTGTGGGTTTTTTTTTCTCAAAAAGTTGCAATCTTAAACGCCCGATGTCAGCCGAGATTCGACTGAAATTGGCACATTCATGAATCTTAGTAAATATAACCCACTGCGCTTCATATGCCACCGTAGTTGTATTCAGGGGCAGATTGGTATGCAGGGACGCCGGACCACATTCCAATTGGCTGGTCCGGTCGTCCCTTCAGTGGCTGCCCATCATCCCCATGTCGGCCGGCTGCCATGATCGGAGCTTAGCTCTGATTACGGCAGCGTTAACTGAAAATACCAACCAAATGGACACTGGCGGAGCTGCTGCGCATGTGCAGCAGTAGCCTCCCCCCCCATAAGACTTTACAGAGCCAGGCCGCCTCCGAATCTGACTCCAGCCCTGTCGCCCCTGTATGTATAAACAAGCAGCCGCAGCAGCCAAGGCAGGTCCCGGCAGCCAGTCTATTCTGACTGCAACAGTAACAAGTACTGTATATACCACAATTATATAGTGTGCCTCTGGTTCATATGCCTTCTTACAAGAAATAGAAATATATATATATATATATATATACATACAGTATATATATATATATATATATACAGTATATATATATATATATATACATACAGTATATATATATATATATATATATATACAGTATATATATATATATATATATATATTATCTATGTGATAAATAATATATATAGCAAGAGTGGATGGGGGCATTGTCAGGGACGGTTTGGTCCTATTTGTCCCTTGGCCGGGCATGCACACCCTATCTAACAGCCTGGCCTGATACATGCATCTGCTGCCAGATGCTAATAACTAAGGTGGAACACAAACCAGAAAATGTGATCTTGCTGGCTAGCAGCATAAGAGCATCTGCAGCATAAGAAAATCTGGAGCAGGCATGATGGCAATGTGGCAGCCGAAGCCAAGGAGGTTTGGGCATCCCCCAGCAGGCAGCCGCACATAGGAGACACACCGAGGGGGCTGAGCAGGGTGCTTTGTCTCACGGTAGCCCCTCGCCCCAGGAGACGGGACTAGGGTGCTGCGACCCCAGGGCCCTCCATTGGACCACCACCAGAAGACAGACATACTACCCTGGGGCTCAGGGACCATGCTCGTGAAGAACAGGTACAACCTGGTGGATAATCAATGTGACTCCCAGGTCCCCCTGCACAATAAGATAGCCTTCCAGCACGGCATCTACTTCCAGGCGAAGGTCAGCCCGGGGCACTGGCTGTCTCAGCTTTCTATTACTTGTCTCTTTGCTGGCACTTCTAACTGTCCCTGCTGCTCACTTGCTGATTCTCTGCTGCTCTCTTGCTGTCTGTGTCTCTGTATGCTCCTCTCTTGTTGTCTGCCTGTCTCTGCAGCTCTCTTGCAATTTCTGCTGCTCTCTTGCTGTCTGTCTCTCCCTCTGGTCCTGTCAGTCTCTCTGCTGCTCTCTTGCTGTCTGTTTCTATCTGCTGCTCCCTTGCTGTCTGTCTCTCTGCTGCTCTCTTGCTGTCTGTTTCTATCTGCAGCTCTCTTGCTATCTTTGCTTCTCTCTTGCTGTCTGTCTCTCTCGGCTGCTCTATCTCTTTGTTTATTTCCTGTGGGGGCCAGTGTATTTTTTTCTTGTGCAGTGTTTATTGTCTGCACATGCATCCCATAAGTGTTCATGCAGAGTTGCAGTACAGACCCAGACGCACACACCAAGTAGTGTATTAGAATTGTGTTAAGCGTTCCTAGGTAGTTACAGTGGGTTAACTAACCAGACGCAGATGTAACGCGTGGGCACGTTTCTGAAAGTTGATGCTTATAGAGAAGCTGAATTGATCACATTGGAGGCCATAGACAGATGATCTGAATCTAGCATAGCGTGTAAGCTTGTGAGCAGGGCCTTCCTACCTCTATTACTGTCTGTTATTACCACGTTTTTTTTAATCACAAGTTTCCAATTTCAAAGAGTAACGGAATTTGTTGCGCTATATAAGAAACTGTTAATAATAGCATAGGGCTGGTGAAGGTTTCACTGTTGTGACTAATGGTGTGCGTCTCAGTCCTTGCATATTTGGACACACATATATACACTAGGGAGGTGCATTGAAGCAGCATTACCATAAAGTGGCAAAAACAACTGCAGCAAGTCTCAAGGAAGCTACAAGTTCATCCAACTAAGAATCAGGCCCTATGAGGAGGGATCCCGCCCCCGTCATCAGACTCCACCCCAATTATGGATGCTTATATGAATTTCCTGGGCTGGTTTTCTATCACAATCCGCCCCTGGTTGTATTCCACCATCAGGATCACTACAGAACTCATATATCTATGACAGGAAGTGACGTAGTGAGTTCCAAACATAACCTCTCGTTGCATTCCAAGCTCCGGTTCGGCTGGACTGACTCCTAATAGCAAGTTGGTTGCGCTTCACAGATATGGGATACTTTGTTATTTTTATATTTTTAAGTAGCAATATTCTACTCCTTATGTTTCAAGGCCCAATTCTCTACATGTTTGCTAGAATCTGTATCATTTTGACCATTTTTACTGTCAGCGGTCATCTTGGAATAGGACAAAGAATGGATCCATCATATTATAACATTCTTTATCATTCTTTCCACTTAGATATATTTCTATATGTGGACATTTCTATTCCTGTATGGAGTGGTACTGCTCTCTACTCACTTAAATCTACTGTCATACTTTGTACAGTATTCCAACAGAGTCTTACCCTATTAGAGATTAGAGAGTTTTCCTACTTCGTGTACCCTTTTGGTAGTGCAATCCATATAGAAAAAAATATAAAATGAAGATAAAAATTAATTAATATTACAGTGTCATGTCAAATATTTACACAATTATATGCAACCATAATGTCCAAATACAATGAAAAAACATAAAAAATCAGTCTAAAAACCCTCATATCCTCTCATTTCTAACACAATCTACTGTACCTTAAAATTCAATTGCTGCAACCATCTAAACTTTGCTTGAAGTTAAATAACTGCAGTTGAACTAGAAATGAGCGGGTCTGGTTCTCCGAAAACTGGACCCACCAGAACATTGAGATCAGTCAGAGTCTGGCTCGGGTTTTCCTACCAGACTCGGATCCCAAAGAGAGGCCAAACATCATCATCCCGCTGTCGGATTCTTGAGGGTTTTGGATTCTATAAAGGACCCTGTGATCTTCACACTGGCTGCGGAGAGTGTACTGGACAGAGGTGTCCGTCAGTACTGTATATATTTGGCGTGGGGTGTATCAGTCCAGGAGTGCTCTGTCCGCTCTGTTGTATCAGTCCAGGGGTGCTCTTTCAGCTCTGCTGTATCAGTCCAGGGGTGCTCTTCTGTATCAGTCCAGGGGTGCTCTGTGAGCTCTTCTGTATCAGTCCAGGGGTGCTTTTTCAGCTCTGCTGTATCAGTCCAGGGGTGCTCTGTGAGCTCTGCTGTATTTGTCCAGGGATGCTCTTTCAGCTCTGCTGTATCAGTCCAGAGGTGCTCTGTCAGCTATGCTGTATCAGTCCAGGGGTACTCTGTGAGCTCTTCTGTATCAGTCCAGGGGTGCTCTTTCAGCATTGCTCTATCAGTCCAGGGGTTCTCTGTGAGCTCTGCTGTATTTGTCCAGGGATGCTCTGTCAGCTCTGCTGTATCAGTCCAGGGGTGCTCTTTCAGCTCTGCTGTATCAGTCCAGGGGTACTCTGTGAGCTCTGCTGTATCAGTCCATGGGTGATCTGCCAGCTCTGCTGTATCAGTCCAGAGGGTGCTCTGTCTGTCCACCCAGGGGCTCCACCCCAGTGTAAAATTAAAATAATAAACGCTAAAAATGAAAAGCTTAAAAAAAGACTACCAGTTCTGACTCATAGACGCATTGTGCGACGCTTTTGGTAAAGGTCAACCGCAGTGTTCAACTACCATTTCTGACTCATACATGTATTGTGCAATGCTGTTGGTGAAGGTCAACTGCAGTGTTTGACTACCATTTCTGACTCATACACATATTGTGCGATGCTATTGGGAAAGGTCAACTGCAGCGTTTGACTACTATCTGTGATGCACACATGTATTGGGTGACACTGTAGGTGATACATTTTTGTTACAAATTATTGAGTGAGTTGTACCCCACTTTGTGTTTGTTGATAGAAATGGAGGACAAACAATTGAGAGGAGATCATGAACCACGTACTAGTGCTGAAGATGCTGCCACTAAATGGTGTAACTATCACCCCGCAGCCACTGCGGAGGCTTGGTGGTGCAGGGCTGCGGGGGTGCACCACTGATTCAGAGTAGACTGACTTGCAGATTAGCTGTCCGCATGTCGATCTGCTAAATGTCCATCTTAAAATGGCCGACCCCATCGGGGAGTCATGCTAGATGTCATACTTGTCCTCTAGCATCTAAATGTGGGAAAGTGGTGCCGAACAGGACCCGGGGGTGCACAGTACTGGCCATGGCTGCGGCACCCTTGCACCCTGCCACCCTGGCAGCGAGCATGAAAATCCCTTGGCAACAAGCATTACACACCCCTAGCAACAAGCATTACCCCCTGTAAACACGCATGACATCCAGCTCATGAAATCCCTGGCAATGTGCATTACCCCCTAGCAATGAGCATGCCACCCAGTGCATGAAACTACTGGCGACAAGCATTAGCCCATGGCGAGGAGCATGACACCCAGTGCATGAATCCCCTGGCAATGAGTATTGCCCCCTGGCAACGAGCTTGACACCCAGTGCATGAAACCTCTGGCAAAGAGCATGACACCCTGAACGTGAAAATCCCTTGCACCGTGCATGGAACCAAGAGCATGAAACCCCCGGGCAACAAGCAGGTAATTTAAAAGTAATTATAAACCTTACTGTAGGTCATAATGTGTAATGGGCATTGCGGTGTGTGGCATAACATATCATGGACATTTTGGTGTGTGGCATAATGTATAACAGGCATTACGGTGTGTGTCATAATGTGTCACAGGCATTACTGTATGTGGTATACTATATCACGGACATTGTGGTATGTGGTATAATGTCTCAGGAGCATTGCAGTGTGTGGCATAATGTATAATGGGAATTGTGGTGTGTGGCATAATGTATAATGGGCATTGCGGTGTGTGTCATAATGTGTCACAGGCATTACGGTGTGTGGTATGCTATATCACGGGCATTATGGTATGTGGCATAAATGTCTCAGGGGCATTGCAATGTGTAACATAATGTATAAAATCACAAGGATTCGCGAGGATTCAAGGGTCGTCAATCTCTTGAAATCAGATCACTATATTTTGGCGACCATACTTGATCCTAGGTTTAAATCTTACGTTGTATCTTTCTGTCTGACGGACACAAATCTGAAGAGATGCAAAGAGTTGTTGGTGAGAAAATTCTCAGCTCAAGTGGCACCTAACATGGCAATATCTTCTCCATCAGTTTCTCTGGCAACTGCGGCTGCGAGGGAAAAAAATAAAATTTCTAAGAGACCTGCTGGCGGTGATGCAAATCAGTCAGGAACAAGTTTTGACATCTTGGGCCTAATTCAGATCTTATTGCAGCAGCAAATTTGTTAGCTAATAGGCAAAACCATGTGCACTGAGGGGGGGCAGATATAACATGTGCAGAGAGTTAGATTTGGCTATGGTGTCTTCAAACTGAAATCTAAATTTCTGTGTAAAAATAAAGCAGACAGTATTTACCTTGCACAGTAACAAAATAACCCACCCAAATCTAACTCTCTCTGCACGTGTTATTTCTACCCCACCTGCAGTGCACATGGTTTTGCCCATTAGCTAACAAATTTGCTGCTGCGATCAGATCTGAATTAGGCCCCTGGTCTGGACTGAAGGAGCTGACTACAATTACTAATATGTCTACTGTCACTGCATATCACACTGCCACCATTCAAACAATCAAATCCTCATTCTTTCACCTGAGGAACATAGCCAGAATCAAGCACTTAATTCCCTCAGATGATATGCCAAAAGTCATACATGCATTTGTATCATCTCGTTTAGACTACTGTAATGCCCTCTACCTTGGTCTCCCAGCAAAAGAATTGCAGCGCTTACAGCTGGTGCAAAACACAGCTGCCAGGCTATTAACCAACCAGCCCCGTTCTAGCCACATAACACCCATCCTCTACTCCCTTCACTGGCTGCCTGTACGATGGCGAATCATCTTCAAGATTGGCTTACTGAGTTTCAAAGCATTACATGACCAAGGCCCAAGGTACCTGAAACAGCTTCTGACCCCATACTGCCCCACTCGATTACTGCGATCTGTAGATGAAGGACTTTTAGCAGTACCTAGAATCTACCATAATTCATCTGGGGGTCGAGCTTTTAGTCATGCGGCTCCGACTCTATGGAACTCACTTCCCCGCACAGTGCGAGAGGCCCCAACTATAGAATCCTTCAAAAGTAGACTCAAGACTTTTCTGTTTACTCAAGCATTCCCATAATTGTCCCTTTTAGTATCTTCATGCTTCTGTATTTTATGAAAATGTACTTCATTATTTTCTGTACTATATTATGCTATGTATCTGTTAAGCGCCTTGAGTCCTATGGGAGAAAGAGCGCTATATAAATAAAATTATTATTATTATTATTATTATTATTATTATAAAGAATGGTTGATGATTATTTCAGTGATAGCATCCAAATAGGCATGTCAGACAGTCCGTTTCAATACTGGCAGGAGAAAAAGGCAATTTGGAGGCCTTTGCACAAACTGGCTTTGCTTTACTTAAGTTGCCCACCCTCCAGTGTGTACTCAGAATAAGTTTTCAGCACAGCCGTGAAGCTTGTCATCGATTGGTGTAGGAGGTTACATCCCCAAAATGTGGAAAAGATGATCTTCATCAAAATGAATTACCAACTTCACGAGGAAGACCTTCCCGACAATTATGTCCACAAGATAAAGAGGGACCTAATACAGTGGATTCCAGTGGCTATGAATTAATATTGTGTGAAGACGAGAATGTACATACTGATGGGGATGAGGAATCAGATGCTGATGATGACATCTTGCCTATGTAGAGCCAGTTTGTGCACTGCCCATTTGCCAGCTTGTTTTGTGGGGCCCAAACAAACCAATTATTTCAGCCACAAGTGACAGTCCCTGTCAATTAAATTATGTTTTTTTTAAACTGTGCATGGCTTGTTTAATATATACACCATAAGGGTTGGTGGGAGGGCACATGGACAATTCCATCTTGCACCTCTTTTCTTTGCATTATGCGCAATTTGGAGTATTGCACGGTTTATTAAACTTCCATCCTGTCTGCCACTGCAGTGCCACTTTTAGATGTGCCAGGTTAGAAGTTTAAGCGCCACATGTTTGTGCCGTCCACTGCTGTTGCTTAGCTTAGTCATCTAGCTACCTCGGTGCAACCTTTAGGCCTAAAGTGGATGACAACAATATTGTGAGCTGCGAGGTGGTCAGAATTGAATGGAAATGAGTGGACATTAATGTTAATGAGGTTAGTAATACTGTAGGAACAAAAGCAGACCAAAATTCTGTGATTGTAGCTGTTTTTACAACTTTTAAATAAAATACAGATCCAAAACCAATGCAGGTCCAAAACACGCAAGGGCAGTTTCGGCAAAACCAATACAGATTCAAAACACGAGGGAGTACCAGATACAAAATCAAAACAATAAACCAGAGAAAAAGCCCGGCGCACACCTCTAAGTTGAACACTCAAATGTACCAATACTGTACTATCACCTACATTTCTGAAATTCTACTGCTCTGACTCATTTAGCCACCACTCCTATTTTAAATTTTCCACCTCTATTTACCTCATCCACACTGTGGGGGTCATTCCGAGTTGTTCGCTCGGTATAAATCTTCGCATCGCAGCGATTTTCCACTTAATGCGCATGCGCAATGTCCGCACTGCGACTGCGCCAAGTAAATTTGCTATGCAGTTAGGAATTTTACTCACGGCTTTTTCATCGTTCTGGCGATCGTAATGTGATTGACAGGAAATGGGTGTTACTGGGCGGAAACAGGCCGTTTTATGGGCGTGTGGGAAAAAACGCTACCGTTTCCGGAAAAAATGCAGGAGTGGCCGGAGAAACGGGGGAGTGTCTGGGCTAACGCTGGGTGTGTTTGTGACGTCAAACCAGGAACGACAAGCACTGAAATGATCGCAGATGCCGAGTAAGTCTGGAGCTACTCAGAAACTGCTACGAGGTGTGTAATCGCAATATTGCGAATACATCGTTCGCAATTTTAAGATGCTAAGATTCACTCCCAGTAGGCGGCGGCTTAGCATGAGCAAATCTGCTAAAATCCGCTTGCGAGCGAACAACTCGGAATGACCCCCTATGTCCAGGCTGACAATAACACCCCCAACACTCATTGTCTTTCTAATCATTTATTTTGACCCCCCCTGATACTTCCTCTATCCTTCTCTCCTAGAGGGTCATTTCGACCTGTTCGCATGCTGCCGTTTTTCCCAGTGCAGCGATCAGGTCACTACTGTGCATGCATATGCACTGCAACGCGCAGGCGCATCGTACGAGTACAAAGCGGATCGTTGCTGAGCGATGGATTTAACAGAGAAACCATTCGCACAGTCGATCGCAAGGAGATTGACAGGAAGAGGGCATTTGTGGGTGTCAACTGACTATTTTCTGGGAGTGTTTGGGAAAACGCAGGCGTGTCCAAGGGTTTGCAGGATGGGTGTCTGACATCAAATCCGAGACCAAACAGGCTGAAGTGATCGCAAGGGCTGAATAAGTTCAGACCTACTCAGAAACTGCACAAAATGTTTTTGCAGAGCTCAACAGCTCAGGCGTTCGCACACTTGCAAAGCGAAAATACACTCCCCTATAGGCGGCGACTATCGCAGCGCTGAAAAAAGTAGCCAGCGAGCGATCAACCCTCAATGACCCCCCTAGTACCCTACATGTCTTCCCCTCTCCTCTCCTCTTTCTCCCATCCTCCCCTCTGCTTCTCTTCCCCTCCTCTCCTGTTACCCCACTGTCATTCACTTCTGCCCTACCACAGGCCCTCTACACCACCACTCTGTCCTGCTCCCTCCCTCCACTCCCACTGTGCCCAACTCTGGCAGTTTCCCTTCTTAACCCCACTACACCCTCTGTATACCTGCATTCTAAATGAATCTCACCTCTATGCTACAGTAACCCTGATAATCTCATTTGCAACTCTCCCACAAACTCATACCCCCTTATCATGTTGTATATAACATAAGTGGTCCCTACTCCATCTCCCTACATCTCCTAGCCATTACTGAAACCTGGATTACCTCCTCTTCTACCACTTCTCCATCTGCTCTCTGCTGGGAGCCTTACATTCTCACACACCCCTGACTCAGGAATTACCATGGTGGCGGTATTGGGGACCTTTTACACTTCTCCTATCAACTCATAACCCCAGAACTATCCCTTATATTCTCTACATTTGAGGTCCATGCTATACGCCTCTCCCAACCTGTTCATCTTCAAGTAGCTGTCATGTACCATTTCCCTGGCATTCCCTCCAAATTCCTTGACAATTTTGTTTCTTGGCTTCCTCACTTCTGTTCTGAAATTGCCTCCATTATATTAGGCAATTTCAACATCCCAATCGATATCCTCACAAAATCCCCTGCCTCTAAACTCACATCTTCGCTTGGTCTCTCCCAGTGTACCTCCTAACCCTCCCATGTGAATGGGAGCTCACTTGATTTGATCTTAACTCTGTCGCTTCACTAACCACTATTCATCCTGAAAGATCAACACCTCAACTCTGGCACACCAAATGCACTAGATATTTGCAACAATACTCACATATTGCTGAGTGACAGTGGAGGATATCATGCTCTAAAGCAGATTTCCTCCATTTTAAACTTATGCTCTCATCCTTCAATACTGCCCTTTCACTCATTAAACTGACATACTTCAAGAACATCATCTGCTCCCAGTCTTTGATCCCCCAGCACCTCTTTGTCACTGTCAACTCTCTCCTTTGTCCACCCCCACATCATCTTCCCTCCTCACTGTCTGCCCTTCATTTTGCCACTTACATCACATCCAAAATTTACTCTATACATCAGGATATCACATCCCACCAGAGCATCAGCATCCAGCCACCTCCTTTCTCTGACATCTTTCTCCCATGTATCTGGTGAGGGAGTCATGGCCCTCATCTGTTCCTTCTCCCCTACACCTCACTATATGACCCTATCCTCTACCGCTTCCTCCACTACCTCTCTCCTTCTGCCTGTTCCCATCTTGACCACCTTATCAATCTCTCCATCTAATCTGGCACTGTCCCCTCTGCCTTCAAGCATACACCTGTGATTCAAACATCCTAATCAGCTATGACCCATCTCTCTTCTCCCTTTTGCCTCCAAACTCCTTGAGCGTATTGGCAACTACTTCTGCACTGCCTTTCTTTCCTCCCACTCACTGCTAGATCCATTCCAGTCTGGCTTCCATCCTCTCCACTCCACTGAAACTGCCCTCACGAAAGTCTGCAATGACCTCCATGCTACTAAATCCAAGTGGAACCACTCTTTACTTATTCTCCTTGACATCTCTGCTGCTTTTGACACTGTGAACCACCCTCTGCTTCTGTAAATCCTTTACTCCTTTACTCTGTCAAATATTGCCCTCTCCTGCCTGCCCTCCTACCTCTCTGACTATTCCATCTCTGTCTCCTCTCATGACTCCACTCCCCCCTTCCAATAACAGTAGGTGTCCCCCAAGTTTCTGTTCTTGGTTCTGTCCTTTTTTCTCTCTATTCATCCTCTGTAAATAAGCTCATTAGCTCTTTTAACTTACAATATCATCTCTATGCTAATGATACTCAAATCTACCCTTTCTTTCCCCCACTACCCTCACTTGTATCCCCTGCTCTCCTCAGTCTCCTAACTCGTATCTCTTTCCCACTCTCCTCACTAGTATCTTTAACTCTCTCTTCTATCTCTTCTCAGATATCCCAGTGCTTTCTTAAACATAACATGTCTAAGGCTGATATGATCATCTTCTCACCTTCCCACAATTGCTTTATATATTGATGACAGTATGATCTCCTCTAGACCCCCAAGTGCACTGTCTTGGAGTAATCCTTGACTACTCCCTCTCCTTCAAACCACACATTCAGCACCTCCCACAAACAAGCCATTTTCATCTCAAAAATATTTCCAGGATCAGACCCTTTCACACCCAGGTTGCTACTAAGACCCTTATCCACTTACTGGTTATCTCAATATTGGACTGCTTTATTCTCCTACTATGTAGCATCCCTGGCAAATGCCTCTTTCCACTCCAATATATCCTCAATGCTGCAACCCGGCTCATCTTCCTTACCAAACATACCATACCCACCTCACCTCTCTTACAAGCCCTTCACTGGATCTCCTCCTTTCAGAATCCCATTCAAGCTTCTCACACTCACTTACAAAGTCCTCAAACACTGCTCTTCCATTTAAATCTCTGTCCTTATGTCCCTTTACACTCCCACTTGCCATCTTGGCTCCACAAATGCATGCTGACTCTCCTGCCTACTGATTACTTCCTCCCACTTTTACCTCCCAAAATTTTTTAACATGATGATCTCTTTCTCTGGAATTTTCTACCTCGTCACCTCTCTAAAAAGCTTCAAATGGGCTCTCATGACATACTTCTTCGCCAAACCCCGCCAACTGTCACCTAACCCTCTTTTCCACGCTCACTGTCTACCCCATCTGTGTCACCCCTCCCCTTTAGAATGTAAGCTGTCACAAGCAGGGCTATCTTCCCTCATGTGTCTTTCCTTCTCTCACTGTACTTATACCATCTTTTACTCCATTCTCCCTTTGACGGCACCAAATTCCTCGGTTTTCTGCCACCCTAATACTTCTTTCAGTGTTGTCTGCTGATGCAGCTATGTTTATCCTATATTGTTTTTCTTGTACTTGTCCTATATTGTCTTGAACTGTAAGTCACTTTTTTCTTATTTTGTTAATTTGTTTATGTACTCTTTAACTGTGCGCTGCGTATCCCTTTTGGCACCACATAAATAAAAGATAACAATAATAATAAAGGGGAAAAGCAGAGGAAGATAAAGTCTGTTTCCTAGGTTTGACAACACAAGTATCAAATATGCAGAGAGAAGCAGCAGCAAAGATCACAGGCTCAGAGTCAAGAGGTCAATGTCTCAGTGAAGACCAATCATCGTCCAATTAACATTAGGTGAGGCATCCTTAAAAATAGTGCCAGATGGATTGAGAGTTAGTGCCTCTTTATTCCCAGCTCTACTGTGCAGACACCTGAACTTCTGGCTGTTGCATTCTTCAAACAGCCGGGAACCCTAAAGCCTCTATGCAAATGCTAAATATTCTCAATCAGGGCTGGCCTAGTGACAGTGAATCTTGCATGCAGGGTCCAAGAATAGCTCATGGAGAACAGACCACTGATGCCTACACTATAGCTCCATATATTCCTGGTTGACTTCCAGGTGCCTCAGGTTTTTATTCTTAAAAAATTCTGGATCAAACAACATGGACATAGTTTAATGATTTTAATGATTCCTATCCTTTTTCTTCTTTTCAAGCTCCTTTTTCACTTAAAAAGTACTGCTTTTTCTGTTTACATTTAGTATCCACAATTTTTTGAACAATGTATTGTTCATGACCAAGAACCTTTACTTGTTGAATGGCCACTGATACTGAAGTATCAGCATTCTAAATTTGAGCCAGCTGAAACAAAGAAGGGATTCTTCTCATAGAATATAGCAATTTCAAATTATCAGACACATCAGATGGTATTTGAAAAATAGAAAAAGTGCCAATAAACTTATCAGAAAACTTTGGTGAAGCCTGAGATAGTCTCACAGTTGTTTCTGAAGCAGGTACTTCTAAAATAAAAGGATTCTGTGTTTCTACAAAACTAAGCACTGATGCAATTTGAAAACCCCTTTTAAGATGATCAAACACCTTCTGAATTTGATTATGCCAGACAAAACTAGCATTCTTTTTGGTAAGATTTGTTAGTGGTTGTACAATTTTGGAGAGGTTCCTTATGAAGTGTCTATAATATTTAGCAAAACCTATAAATACCAGATGGCTTTGAGATCAATAGGTGTAGGCCTGTGGTTCCCAAACTGGGTGCCTGGTCACTTGCAGGGGTGCCATGGGTTGGTGTTCCAGAAACAATTAAAATGATTTATGGTCATTGTAATGGGTATGGGTCGTTGGGTAGACACAACTTAGGTCGACAGTCATTAGGTTGACCATGGAAAGTCGACATGCATTAGGTTGACCATGAAAGATCGACATGCATTAGGTCAACAGTGGAAATAGGTCAACATGGTCATTAGATCGACATGGTCATTAGGTCGACAGGTCAAAAGGTCGGCATGGTTTTTTTTCTACTTTTTTTGGCATTATTTTCTTCGTAAAGTGACTGGGAACCCCAATTAGTGCACCATGTCCCCTCGCATGGCTTGCTTCATTCCAATCGTAGTCCACATGGATCGTTAAGTATGAAAAAGTTCAAAAAATGACAATGTCGACCTAATACATGTTAACCTTCAGTGGTTGACCTAATGACTGTTGACATAAGCTGTGTCGACCTAACGACCGCATACCAATATAATAGGCAAAACCAGTGCTTGTTTCTTCAAATCATAAAATATGTGGACAAACAGAAGTGAATCCTCCCCCGCACCAAATAACAACCCAATGATGACGTATAAACACATTTTACTTCAGGTAATATATTTTCTAAATTTTTCCATAAGAAACTGGGCCTTGGAGTGCCATGAAAAAAAAATGACAATCTAGATTCTAGGGCTCTGTGGTTCAAAAAGTTTGGGAACCACTGGTGTAAGCAATATTGAATTGCCTCTGCCTTCCTTATATCCACCTACACTGTAGATGCAATCACATGACTCAAATACAGACTTCTACATCTTTACATATAGACTATGGGTAAACAAACATGCAAGTTCCCTTTGTACATATAGGGGGTCATTCCGAGTTGATCGTTCACTATCAATTTTTAGCAGCCATGCAAACACATTGTCGCTGCCCACTGGGGAGTGTATTTTCGCTTTGCAGAAGTGCGAATGCCTGTGCAGCAGAGCGCCCTCAAAAACATTCTGTGCAAAACAAGATCAGCCCTGGACTTACTCTTCATGTGCGTTGATTCTAACGTTGGAGGGTTGGCTTTTGACGCCACACACCCGCCCAGCATTCGCCCAGCCACGCCTGCATTTTCCCTGGCACGCCTGCATTTTTCCAAACACTCCCAGAAAACAGTTGACACCCAGAAATGCCCCCTTCCTGTCAATCTTCCTGCGTTGTGCCGTGCGACTGAAAGCTTCGCTAGAACTTGTGCAAAACCACAAAGGACTTTGTATCCGTACGTCACGCGAGCGCATTGCAGTGCATACCCATGTGCAGATAAGCAGTTTTTTTCACCGATAGCTGCGCTGCGAACAACGCCAGCTAGCGATCAACTCGGAATGACCCCCATAACCTCTGTTATTCAAAATCTTGCAAATAAATCAGAATGTAATCTAGATAAATAAAAACACATTTGTAAGTACCCCTCAAATCCAAATCTGTGATGAGCTTTGCTCCTTTCAACCATTCAAACAACTCATAAGTGGCAATGGGAAGCGATGCCTGACTGTAACTGATTTCAAAGCTCTGTAATCAATGCAAGGTCTACAGCTTCCATCTTTTTTCCCTCACAAAATAATTGGAATTCTAGCTGGTGAGATAGAAGGGAGGATAATACCCTGAACTAGATAATCATCAAAATATTCTTTTAGCATTTTTAAATCAAATTCAGCAACAAAGAAATGTTGTCCAAAAGGTATTTGAACCCCAGGAATAGTGTCTACTGGACAATCATATTTTAGGCATGGAGGGAGTTTTTTAAGCTGGTTGCATATTAAATACATATTAAATACATCTAGAATTACATGAAAATATTGTGGTGGTTGACAATTCCCTATGTACAATATGATGGAATGTGGGTCAGTCCTTATCTGGATCCAAATTAATCCACAGTGTACAGCAGTCCAAGTATCACAGAATTCATATTTGGAGCTCCCAGGACATACCAAGCTACATCTCTGAAGAATCTGGGTGTACTTTCTCAGGGAAGCACATTAAGGCCTTTTATATTCTTTGACACTTGGACAGCTGTATACTGCAGATGAACCAGATCAGGACTGAGCCACATTTCACCATATTGGACTGCTGTATTCTCTGTAGTTACCATCTGATCACAAGATACTACACATGGATACCTAGTGGATACACTTCACCCATCATTGCAGCTTTGAGCTGCTACAAAGAACTCTGTTGGGACAACTTTCCACAAAATCTGGGTAATTCCATGAATCATAATATCTAGTGAATCAGTATATGGAGATACTGTATAGTCCTAGTGAAAAGTCCAAGATCCATATTGAGAAATATTATAGTGTGTCCAAGAGTACTGCAATATTTGTTTGAATGTGAACTATATTAATTATTATACAGGTTGAGTATCCCATATCCAAATATTCCGAAATACGGACTTTTTCGCGTGAGAGTGGGATAGTGAAACCTTTGTTTTTTGATGGCTCAATGTACACAAGCTTTGTTTAATACACACAGTTAATAAAAATATTGTATTAAATTACCTTCCTGCTGTGTGTATAAGGTGAATATGCAACATAAATGAATTGTGTGAATGTAGATACACTTTGTTTAATGCACAAAGTTACAAAACATATTGGCTAAAATTACCTTCCTGCTGTGTGTATAAGGTGTATATGTAACATAAATGCATTCTGTGCTTAGATTTAGGTCCCATCACCATGATATCTCATTATGGTATGCGATTATTCCAAAATACGGAAAAATCCGATATCCAAAATACTGCTGGTCCCAAGCATTTTGGATAAGGGATACTCAACCTGTATTACATAGTTACATAGTTTGTGAGGTTGAAAACAGACATCCGTCCGTTGAGTTCAACCTATTTGTGTTCTCCTACTCTGTTTTATTTTCAGGATTAGTTTTATCTGTTGATAAAGTCGGCCATTGTGTTGTATTCCCTAATTTTATTATAACTATGGTACATGATCTATCCACCATAACCCTGTATATTCTTATCCATTAGGAATTTATCTAAGCCATTCTTAAAAGTCTGCCATTACTACTTTCTCAGGCAGGGAATTCCAAACTCATATTGTCCTTACTGTGAAAAAACCTTTTTGCCTCTGTATGCGGCATCTCCTCCCCTCTAACCTAAGTGGGTGTCCACGTGTTTTCTGTGCTGGTCTTAACAAAAACAGATCCTCTGAAAGCTCTGTGTATTGTCCCCTTAAATATTTATAAATGTTGATCATGTCCTTTCTTAATCTCCTCTTTTCTAGTGTGAACATGTCAAGCCTTGCAAGTCTTTACTGGTATTCAAGCGTTTCTATCCCCCTAATTAGTTTGGTCGCCAGCCTCTGAACCTTTTCTAGTTCCAGGATATCCTTTTCTTTAGTAGGGGGACCAAAATTGTGCGCAGTATTCCAGATGGGGCCTCACTAGGACTTTATATAATAGGAGAATAACACTTTCATCCCTTGCATCAATACCCCTCTTTATGCATGCTAGTACTTTGTTTGCCTTTTTTGTCGCTTGGGTGCTGCTGCCAAGTTTGTTATCTATATGAACACCTAAATCTTTTTCCAGTACAGAGTCCCCTAAAATCACCTTATTAAGTATGTAGTTGTAATTTTTGTTTGCGCATTACCTTACACTTGTCTGTAATAAACCTCATTCTCCATTTTGCTGCCCATGATTCCAGTTTAAATAGATCGTTCTGGAGAGACTCAGCGTCTCCCTCCGAAATTATAACCTTACATAGTTTGGTATCGTCTGCAAAAATTGACACCATGCTCTCTAGACCTTCCGCTAGATCATTAATGAAAATATTGAACAATAGCTGTCCGAGAACAGACCGCTGTGGCACCCCACTCAGAACTTCAGTGCAATTTGAAAAAGTTCCATTTAACACAACTCGCTGCTCCCTATTATCTAACCAGTTACTAACCCAAGTGCATATTATGCTCCCCAGCCCTAGTTCATGTAACTTATAAAAAAAAGTCTCATGTGTGGCACTGTGTCAAAAGCTTTAGCAAAGTCTAAAAAGATTACATCCACCGCTTTACCCTGATCAAGTTTCGCACTAACTGTTTCATAAAAGCCTAGTAAGTTTGTTTGACATTATCTATCCTTCACAAATCTGTGTTGGTTCCTAATAATAATCTTTTTGGCTTTGAGGATCTTCTGTACACTATCCCTCAGAATGCTTTCTAGAACTTTCCCCACTATAGATGTAAGACTAACTTGTCTATAATTGCCTGGTTCAGCTTTACTTACCTTTTTGAAGATTGGCACTACTTCCGCTATATGCCAGTCTTTGGGAACCATGCCTGAAGTGAGTCATTAAAGATTAAAAATAGATGTCTTGCTAATTCGGAGTGAAGCTCCATGAGAACCCTTTGATGAATACCATCTGGACCAGGTAATTTATTAATCTTAATTTTTTTCAATTGGTCGCAGACTTCCTCATCACTTAAATAAGCACTAAGCAGTGGGACATTATCCTTATTGGGGTTTGGTGCTAGTTCATGCATCTGGTCCTCTATTGTAAATACCGATGAGAAAAACTTGTTTAAAGGATCCGCTATGTCGTTATCATTTTTTATTAAGTCTCCCAGTTTGTCCTTTAAAGAGCCTATACTCTCCTTCTTTAATCTTTTGCTGTTGATATATTTAAATAATTTTGGGGGGTTTGATTTACTTTCCTTTGCTACTAGCTTTTCAGTTTCTACTTTAGCCATTTATATATTTTTTTGCATATCTTGTTGCAAACCTTATAGTACTTGAATGACTCCGCCTTTCCGCCTGATTTGCCTTTTTTTGACCATTAATTCCTTAATATTTTATTAAGTCACATTGGTTTGGATTTGTTAGTCCTTTGTTTGCTGCCCATGGGAATAAATTTACGAGTAATCTTATCGAGCAGTGATTTTAATGTCTCCCATTTTTCCATAGTGTTTTTTCCTGGAAACAAAATTTCCCATTCAGTGTCCCTTAAAGCTTTTCTCATCATGTCAAAGTTGGTTTTGCTGAGTCCTATTTGAACCTATATACTGTAGGACTGCTTATGTCCTATTTGAACCTATATACTGTAGGACTGCTTATGAAAATTGATATTGAATGTGACCATATTGTGGTCGCTCTTTCCTATGGACTCCCTTACTATAATATCTGATATCAAATCCCCATTGTTAGTCAACAACAGGTCTAAGATTGCATTGTACCTAGTTGGTTCCTTGATTAGTTGTAGTAAGTAGTTATCATTTAGTGTGTTTAAAAACATATTACCCCTAGCAGTATCACATTGAACCATTTGTCCAATGTATCTCTGGATAGTTAAAATCTGCCATCACTATTAGTCGCCTGCTCCTGACACTTTTTTAATTTGCTTCAGCAACATTTCCTCATCAGATATATTAATGCCAGGGGGCTTGTAGTATAGCCCCACTACTATATTTTTCTTTACCTTTCCCCTGCATGTAATTTCATCCCATAACGTCTCAACAGTGTTTAAAGTTTCCTCATGAATATCTTCCCATACAACAGATTTTAAAAACGGCTTAACATAAAGACCTACCCCTCCACCCCGTTTGTTTGATCTGTCTCTCCTGAACAGCGTATGACCCCCCATATTAACTGACCAGTCATGAGATTCGTCCTACCAGGTATCAATAATGCCCTGTAATATTATACTGATTGCTTGCGGCAAGGATTTCTAGTTCCCCCTTTTTACCTGTTAGGCTTCTAGCATTTACATACATTCAATTGAGATAAGTATTTCTTCTTGTGCTAGGGACAGAATTTTCTGTATGCAGTAACGGTGACCCATAAACATCACTAGTCAGTGATTTGGAAATACCCTTGGTAATACCCTTATTAGTACCCATATTAATGGCCTTGAAGTCTGCTCTTTCCCTTCCCCCCTTCTCCATCCCCATTTGGTTCACTACCACCATCTTTAATGTTCTCACTGCATGACCAGTAGTTTCTACATAAATCCTCCCCCCAGGCACCTAGTTTAAAATCTCCTACAACCTTCTAACGCTGCCCCTTCCTCATTCAGGTGCATTCCATCACAACAAAAAAGATGGCGCCTGACTGAGAAGTCCACCCAGTGTTCCAGGAACACAAACCCCTCTTTCGTACACCAGTCCCTATGCCACACATTTACCTCCCTAATCTCCCTCTGCCTCCCTGGGCTAGCGCATGGCATGGGTAATATATTGGAGAATATTACCTTTGATGTCCTTGCCTTAAGTTTCTTGACTAAGTCCCTATAATCTTTCTTAAGGACATCCCACCTACCACTAACTTTGTTGTTGGTGCCAACATGCACCAAGACCGCTGGGTCGTTCCCAGCCCCTCACAACAATCTATCTACCCGGTCCGTAATTAGCAAAACAACACAGCACCGGTTACTTTGTTTCTTTTTTTTTTTTTTTGCATACTGCTTTATTAAGGATGACAACCCTTATCAGCTGCAGCTGCTAACTAACAGCGCGTTGGGTATAATTCCTCTTTTTCTTGTACTGTGAGAGATTACATAAGTCTGCTGTCTTGGTGCAACTGGCCTTATCCAGTTTTACTGTGCAGCAAAACAGATTTAAAAATCAAAATAAAATACACAAGAAATGAGATATCACTTCTGCACTCATCAAACAACAACACAATGATGAAATATACAAGGACTAAGTTCATAATCAACAGTCTTTGGAATGGAAAGTCTGTTCCCTTTCTTAGTTCTTTTTCATGGAAGTGGTACTAGGTGCAAGGTGACTTGATGCGTACCGTACTAACGTTAACACGTGATATGTCCCTCGTATAAAGGTATCTTTGGTACTCCATTCTTTTCTCTCCTCCTGTTTCTCCAAATGGGACCCTCGATTGGTTCTTATCCTCGAGGTTGGGAAAAAAAGGAACAGGAAAACGACTGATAGTGTTGTAAGTTTGTAACACTGAGAAACCCCTTCTAGAGGGCGTAGCTTCTATGTCCTTTTTCTTTTAATGAGGGAGTGCGTACCATACTCACATACATACAAAAAAGGGTGTAAACACATAAAGGTATCTTTACTTCTATTGGTGATTCATAAATCTGATATTGTCACTCGGAGTCACCCACAAGTGAGACAGATTATAAGGATAGTGGGCGTACCCAACTCACACTTAGCAGTGCGTGGACCTGTAGATAAAGGTATCTTTAGGAGTGGTCCTAAGAATTGGCAATCTGGAATTCTACTCCCCTCCAAGAGTAACAGTGGAGGAATGGAAGTAATAAGGGTGTGGGATGACTTGATGCGTACTGTACTCACGTTAAGACGTGATGTGTCTCTTGTATAAAGGTATCTTTGATATTTTGTTCCTTTCTTTCCTCCTACTCTTCCGAATGAAGCACTCGATTGGTTCTTATCCACGAGGGTGGAGAAAAGGAACAGAAAAACGACTGATAGTGTTGTAAGTTCGAAATAGCGGGTAGCTACTTCTAAAAAGTGTAACCCCTATATCCTTATTCCTTAAGTGAGGGGGTGCGTACCATACTCACATCCGTGCAAAAGAGTGAAAACACATAAAGGTATCTTTACTTCTACTGGTGATTCATAAGCCTAAATCCTAGAGTCACCCACACACAGGTGTGACAGGTGGGTTAGGATAATGGGCATACCCAACTCACACTCAGTAGTGCAAAGACCTGTGCATAAAGGTATCTTTGGAGTGGTCCTAATAATTCTGAGTCTCAGATTCCACACCTCTCACGGATGATGTTGTGCGTGTAGGAAAAAAACAGAGTTTCAAAAAATGAGGGGATGGAGTAGTATCACACAACAAAAATGTATTAATAAACCATATAAAAACAACATAAAAAAGCTGGCAAAGGACCCATGGTCATGACAATTGAGGGTATGTAAAGATGAGTGTAAGATGTTAAAATCTGGATTTTCCTCACCTTTATTAATACCGTCCTAGTCAATACCTACTGGTCCTGGCCCTCACACCGACGCATTTCGACAAAGAAGTCTTTTTCAAGGTGTGTAGTGAGGGCACTAGTACATATATTTATACCCCACAACAGGAAGTCATGTGATGGTGGTGTATATTGTTTAAAAATGCTTTAAAAGCGCTGTTTGTACCACTTCCTGTATGTGGAACACACGGGATCCCAGAAGTGACGCACGTCCATTCCACACGGGCAGGAGACGCCGCACGCTCCACTTCTTGTATGGTGGAACGCATGTACCCGGAAGTGACGGGCATGCGTTCCACAGGAAAAGGACATATCCGGTATGTGGAGCGCACAGTCCAGAAATAGTGGCTGTGCGCTCCAATAATGAAGGGTGGCCTGCGTGGTGCAAAGAGGAGTGGTACAATGACATCCTCTACTAGACCAACTTAGTATAAGCTAATAATGGTTGGTACATAAGAAGTAGAAATCAGAAATCTATATTGACCCAATGGATATATTAATGCATTTGGTGTGTGCATACATGTGCATACACAGACACTACAGCAGTATATGTGATAAATAGCCAAAACACATGCACACTAAATTGTGTGCATGTAAAATACATACTGTATGGCCACAAAAAGGACAGAAAACATGCATATAAGTAATTAGACCCATAAGCAATGAAGTATAGATGTACAACATCTATCATTTATCGTAAAAAATGCTGAGGTAATGAAACACTGGTAAAGGGGAAAAAAGAGGCAGTGTTTTCAACGAAGGGAAGATTGAAAAGAGGTCATGATATTAATCTAGAACTATCAGAGAAACCATTAAGTTTCAAATTCTAGGTTGAGACCCTTAGGTTTCAAAGTGCCTAAATTAAATTTGCTCCTCATTTCAGTTCGGGCGAGTCTTTCTTCCACATCACCTTTTCTCCAATTCCCCAACACAACTTGAATACCACAAAAGGAAACTAACTCTGAAGGTTTGCAGTCATGTTTATCTTTAAAATGGGCAGAAATCCCATGTGTCAAGAGCCCCTTCTTAATATTTCTGAGATGTTCACTCATTCTCTCCTTTAGTTTTCTGGTTGTTCTACCAACATATTGTTTGTTACATTTACATTGTACGAGGTAAACTACATTCTTACTGTCGCACATTATGAATTCTTTGATGTCATACTTCTTCTGGTTACTGGTAGATGTATAACTGGTTGTAACTGATGTGCTGCTTTTACAATTACAGCACATTTGACATGAACTACACCTGTAGAAGCCCTTGTTCCTGATTGTCATCATTTTCTTAGGGACCTCCAATGCACTTTTTACTAAGTGGTTCCGTAGGTTATCTGCCTTTCGATATATGAACCATGGATTGTCCGGTATGTATTGTTTCAGCACAGGATCCTGAAGAAGCAGTCCCCAATTCTTTCTTACAATATATTCAAATCCTTTGTACTGGCTGTTGTACTTGGTGATAAAAGTCACCATGTTCTCTTCGCCTCTCTTTATTCTGTTCTCGGTGGATTCTGTGGATCTTATCATCAATTCTCTATCAGCTTGTTGGTATTTTTCATAAGGTTTATCCAGCTACTTCTTATTTCTTAGAAAAAGGAATTATCGCACGGGATACAATATTCTTTGTCCTGGAAAGTATTGAGTTCATTCTAACCAATAACTTTTTCTGGATTGACAATTCCTTCTATTTACAACTACATGGGACAGCCATGGGCACCAGGTTCGCCCCTAGCTATGCTAATTTATTCATGGCTCATTGGGAGGAAACATCTGTCTACAGCGACCATGATTTAAGGGCGAACCTGGTGCTATGGAAGTGCTACATAGACGACATTCTCTTCATCTGGAAGGGGGATACAACCTCATTGGATGCCTTCTGTGATCTTCTCAACGTGAATGATCGAAACATCAAACTTTCATATCAGAAGAGTACAGTAATCGTCTATTTTCTAGATTTATCCATATTTATAGAAGATGATGTTATACAGACTAAAACCTACATCAAACCCACTGACTGTAACTCATTTATTCCTTCAAGTAGTAACCACCATCCAAACTGGTTGTCTTTAGTACCTGGCAGCCAGTTTCACAGAATACGGAAGAATTGTTCCCAATTACGAGACTACCACAATCAGGGTACCTAAATGAAAGATCAATTCTGGAAGAAGGGATATTGAACTAAAATACTGGATGAACCCTACGAAAAATACCAACAAGCTGATAGAGAATTGATGATAAGACCCACAGAATCCACCGAGAACAGAAGAAAGAGAGGCGAAGAGAACATGGTGACTTGTATCACCAAGTACAACAGCCAGTACAAAGGATTTGAATATATTGTAAGAAAGAATTGAGGACTGCTTCTTCAGGATCCTGTGCTGAAACAATACATATCGGACAAGCCACGGTTCATATATCGAAAGGCAGGTAACCTACGGAACCACTTAGTAAAAAGTGCATTGGAGGTCCCTAAGAAAGTGATATCAGGAACAAGGGCTTCTACTGGTGTGGTTCATGTCAAATGTGCCGTAATTGTAAAAGCAGCACATCAGTCACAACCAGTTATACATCTACCAGTGACCAGAAGAAGTACGACATTAAAGAATTCGTAACATGCAACAGTAAGAATGTAGTTTACCTCGTACAATGTAAATGTAACAAACAATATGTTGGTAGAACAACCAGAAAACTAAAGCAGAGAATGAGTGAACATCTCAGAAATATTAAGAAGGGACTCTTGACACATGGGATTTCTGCCCATTTTAAAGATAACATGACTGCAAACCTTCGGAGTTAGTTTCCTTTTGCGGTATTCAAGTTGTGTCTGGGAATTGGAGAAAAGGTGACGTGGAAGAAAGACTCGCCCGAACTGAAATGAGAAGCATCTTTAATTTAGGCACTTTGAAACCTAAGGGTCTCAACCTAGAATTTGAAACTAAATGGTTCCTCTGATAGTTCTAGATTATTATCATGACCTCTTTTCAATCTTCCCTTCGTTGAAAACATTGCCTCTTTTTTTCCTTTTTACCAGTGTTTCATTACCTCAGCATTTTTTACGATAAATGATAGATGTACATCTATACTTCATTGCTTATGAGTCTAGTTACCTATATGCATGTTTTCTGTCCTTTTTGTGGCCATATGTATTTTACATGCACACAACTTAGTGTGCATGTTTTTTGGCTATTTATCACATATACTGTTGTAGTGTCTGTGTATGCACATGCATGCACACACCAAACGCATTAATATAACCAGTGGGTCAATATAGATTTCTGATTTCTACTTCTTATGTACCAACCATTATTTATTATTTATTTATTTTTAATGTCCATTTTATTAGCTTATACTAAGTTGGTCTAGTAGAGGATGTCATTGTCCCACTCCTCTTTGCACCACGCAGGCCACCGTTCATCATTGGAGCGCACAGCCACTATTTCCGGACTGTGCGCTCCACATACCGGATATGTCCTTTTCCTGTGGAACGCATGCCGGTCACTTCCGGGTACATGCATTCCACCATACAAGAAGTGGAGCATGCGGCGTCTCCTGCCCATGTGGAACGCACATGTGTCACTTCCGGGATCCCGTGTGTTCCAAATACAGGAAGTGGTACAAACAGCGCTTTTAAAGCGTTTTTAAACAATATATGTATTTTTAAATGGCTTATAGTTTGTGGTTTGTGCCTGTTCTTACTTTAAACGGCCACATATAAGGCCCAATATATTTTAACAGCTTACTTGTTTTTGTAATCTACAACCACACCCCCATCACATGACTTCCTGTTGTGGGGTATAAATATCTGTACTAGTGCTCTCACTACACACCTTGAAAAATACTTCTTTGTCGAAACGCGTCGGAGTGAGGGCCAGAACCAGTACGATTGACTAGGATGGTATTAATAAAGGTGAGGAAAATACGGATTTTAACATCTTACACTCATCTTTACATACCCTCAATTGTCATGACCATGGGTCCTTTGCCAGCTTTTTTATGTAGTTTTTATATGGTTTATTATTAAATTTTTGTTGTGTGATACTACTCCATCCCCTCATTTTTTGAAACTCAGTTTTTTTCCAACACGCACAACATCATCCATGAGAGGAGTGGAATCTGAGACTCAGAATTATTCGGACCACTCCAAAGATACCTTTATGCACAGGTCTTCGCACTGCTGAGTGTGAGTTGGGTACACCCATTATCCTTACCACCTGTTGAACCTGTGTGTGGGTGACTCTAGGATTAAGGCTTATGAATCACCAGTAGAAGTAAAGATACCTTTATGTGTTTTCACTCTTTTGCACGGATGTGAGTATGGTACGCACCCCCTCACTTAAGGAATAAGGATATAGGGGTTATGCTTTTTAGAAGTAGCTACCAGCTATTTCGAACTTACAACACTATCAGTCGTTTTCCTGTTCCTTTTCTCCACCCTCGAGGATAAGAACCAATCGAGTGCTTCATTCAGAAGAGTAGGAGGAAAGAAAGGAACGAAATATCAAAGATACCTTTATACGAGAGACACATCACGTCTTAACGTGAGTACGGTACGCAACAAGTCATCCCACACCCTTATTACTCCCATTCCTCCACTGTTACTCTTGGAGGGGAGTAGAATTCCAGATTGCCAATTATAAGGACCACTCTAAAAGATACCTTTATGTACAGGTCCACGCACTGCTAAGTGTGAGTTGGGTATGCCCACTATCCTTATCATTTGTCTTACTTGTGGGTGACTCCGAGTGACAATATCAGATTTATGAATCACCAATAGAAGTAAAGATACCTTTATGTGTTTACACCCTTTTTTGTATGTATGTGAGTATGGTACGCACTCCCTCATTAAAAGAAAAAGGACATAGAAGCTACGCCCTCTAGAAGGGGTTTCTCAGTGTTACAAACTTACTACACTATCAGTCGTTTTCCTGTTCCTTTTATTCCCAACCTCGAGGATAAGAACCAATCGAGTGTCCCATTTGGAGAAACAGGAGGCGAGAAAGGAACGGAGTACCAAAGATACCTTTATACGAGGGACATATCACATGTTAACGTGAGTACGGTACGCATCAAGTCACCTTGCACCTTGTACCACTTCCATGAAAAAGAACTAAGAAAGGAAAAAGACTTTCCATTCCAAAGACTGTTGATTACGAACTTAGTCCTGTTATATTTCATCATTGTTTTGTTGTTTGATGAGCGCAGAAGTGATATCTCGTTTCTTTTGTATTTCATGCCCTAGGGGGTTGAGTGACCTCCTGTAGACATCTCCACTGCAGCTCTCCATGGCGCAGCAGCACTCTATCAGTATTATTTCAGATTAAAATAAAATACTTTGCCGGCTGGCACCAACTAAACACAGACTAATCCTAACTCACTAAAGAAAATACAAGGAGAAGTTTACCAGGCACTGCTAACTGGTTTCCTTTAGCTTTTCTCTCACAGAAACTTCATAGGCTCTCCCTTTCCCCAGTCAGTGTGAGACAGCAATGATCAGACTGATAGCCCTTTTAACAAACCCACACAGCTTAAATCCCTAAATAGCTCTCTGCAAGGTTAGAAGCCCAAAGTCCCAAACTGGGCCTAAATGGATGAAGAACCCACCCTCTCTTCTCACATCCAACCCCAGGACCCTTATCCGGTTCTTACCAAAAGCCGAAAGCTCTCACCAGAACCAACAGAATTTTCCTGGGGTTTTAAAACACATGGGTAAGAAACCTTGGGAAAATATGCCTTATGCCACTATTCCAGTGATCTTGTCACACTGGTTATAAAAGCCATCTCCTTTGCGTGGAATTATTTTTATGCAAATCCTTTTTCAAGTTATCTATACCATTTGTGAAGCTAAAGTAGGTAGAGGTTATGACATTTAGTAGCCTCTAAAAACCTCCTCCCTGTTATGTTATTTTCAATAAGTTTATGCATGTTATTGGTCAAAATCTGAGAAAAATCCTGTAAAATAATAACAAGCAGTACAGTATCAGCTACCAGCAGTTTGGACTTGCACAGCAATCTCCACCACCAACACCCTTATAATCAACCTCTTCATTAATGATTGGAGATAATACTTTCAAAAAATTGGTTTGTGGGGGCCCAAACAAACCAAGCATTTACACCACAAAAGTGGCAGTCTCTATCACTGAAGTGTTTGGTTTGTTAAAATGTGCATATCCCTTTTAATATACACAAAAAGGTGTGTGGTAGGACCCAAAGACAATTCCATCTTGCACCACTTTTCTTTTCATTATGGGATGAAGTTTGGGTGGGTATAGGTGATGATCTTTTTTTATATAGACAAACCAGTTTATTGGTGATTGCTCCAATACATTATTAATAATCGACACATTTTTAAACAGAAATAACTGATGTGTGTTTGTGCAGCTGCTCTGTTGCTTAGTTTAGCCAGCTAGCCTTTGGCCAACATTGGTGAACAATATTGTGAGCTGTGAGGTGGTCAACATTGATTGGAAGTGAGTGCAAATGAATGTAATTGAGGTTATTAATACTGTACGAACAAAAAGATGCCCAAATAAATTAGATTTTTAGCTGTTTTTAGCAATAAAAAAAACTCCATATCTAAAACCAAAACATATGAAGGTGGTTTTGTCAAAACCGGAAAACCAAACCAAAATTCCGAAGGGTGGTTATGGCAAAACATAGGTGTCCAGACACATTAGTTACTATATCAAGTATAATTTTTTTAGTGTAACCATGAACAGATTTAATCAACAAAGGTACTGCTTCTTACTTTACAGGTCCAGATACGATGGGGTACCCATCAATGTTCACTGTTTTTTTTTTGTCAACTTTTTTTGAGTCATTGAACTAGATGATAATTAAAACTATCCATAGAACCATTAAAGGCTGCCATACAGAACTGAATTTTCTTTAATAAACGGTAAGCAATAAAGTGACATATCACTCTGGGATAGGTTTATCACTCCATTATGGTCCAAAGTACGAGGAGTCATGGAGTAGTATTTCCAAACATTTTCCCCCCTCTTTGTCTTAGGGGGCTATTTAACAATAAGTGTCCTGCAAAAGCACAATATAAACATAAATTATTTTCTGCACGGGTTGTCTTTCTTGGGTTGATATTGTTCCTTGCAACCTGCCTAACTGCATATGTTCTCTGAGTCTGCAGTCTCTGGTTTCCTAAATGCAGGAGTAATATTGCAAACAGGAGACCAAGAAGTGTTTTATGATTACTCATTCTTTCACAGAGTACCGAATACTACTGTAGCAATCCGTAAATTCTACATCAACTGAAACTGATTTCATTTAGCCTCCTTGTTCCAATGAGTATACCCCATGCAGTGACAAAACACTACCATACACTCAAAAACAGAGCAAGATTCCTGCCGCAAATTCAATAACTCTGACTCGGCAGTCATGGAGCAGTGGGGATCATCAAAGTCATGTAAGAACATAGGATAAGAATTTTAAAAATTGAAAATCTTTAACAGAAACTACAAATATAGGCTCAGGTGCTGCAGAAGGCTACTGCCTTACAAATCTCTGCAATTCCTCTGAGTATGATATGCAGTTAATTAAACCTGCAGGGATTGCACTACTTGAGTTAGAGCACCATATTTATCCTGACATTCTGCAAATTCCATTACTTTATGGCAGTAGTGGAACTAGCGAGCGGTGGGCCCATGTGCGACAAAATGCTTTGGGCCTCCCCCCTCATCCCATCCAAGTCCAACCCCTCACCCCTGGAGAGGATCTGGTGAGGGGGACCTGCTCAGGGCCAGGGAAATGGATACCTAGCAACAGTGCCATAATTAGACATTTTAGCGTTGTGTGCAAGAAACGGCATCGGAGGTAAAACATGTAAAACAAGGGCGATGCGTGCCGCAGGCGCACGCAAAAAAAAAATAGGAGTGTGGCTTCGTGGGGAAGGGGTGTAGCCACAAAATATTACCAATTCATATAACGGTGCACAGTAATCTCCATTATTCAAATTACGCCACACGGTAGCACCACTACACCAGGTAGAGCCCCTTTTACACCCTACGGCGGACAGATTCCCCTTTTTACACTGTACGGCAGACAGCGTCAACCTGTTACACATTACGGCAGACAGCGTCCCATTTTTACACATTACGGCAGACAGCGTGCCCTTTTTATACATTACGGCAGAGTCCCCTTTTTTTACACATTACGGCAGACAGCGTCCCATTTTTACACATTACGGGCAGACAGCAAGCTCTTTTTACACATTACGGCAGACAGCGTCCCATTTTTACACATTACGGCAGACAGCGTCCCCTTTTTTACATTACAGCAGACAGCATCCCCTTATTTTACACTTTACGGCAGACAGCGTCCCTTTTTTACACATTACGGCAGACAGCGTCCCCCTTTTTTACACATTACGGCAGACAGCGTGCCCTTTTTACACATTACGGCAGAGTCCCCTTTCTTTACACATTACAGCAGACAGCGTCCCATTTTTACACATTACGGGCAGACAGCAAGCTCTTTTTACACATTACGGCCGACAGCGTCCCATTTTTTACACATTACGGCAGGCAGCGTCCCCTTTTTATACATTACAGCAGACAGCATCCCCTTATTTTACACATTACGGCAGACAGCGTCCCCTTTTTACACATTACGGCAGACAGCGTCCCCCTTTTTTACACATTACGGCAGACAGCGTCCCCTTTTTTACACATTACAGCAGACAGTGTCCCCCTTTTTACACATTACGGCAGACAGTGTCTCCATTTTTGCACATTACGGCAGACAGCGTCCCCCTTTTTACACATTACGGCAGACAGCATCCCCTTTTTTACACATTATGGCAGACAGTGTCCCCTTTTTTACACATTATGGCAAACAGCGTCCCCTTTTTTACACATTACGGCAGACAGCGTCCCTTTTTTACACATTACGGCAGGCAGCATCCCCTTTTTACACATTACGGCAGACAGAGTCTTCTTTTTTTACACATTACGGCAGACAGCGTCCCCTCTTTTCACATTACGGCATACAGCGTCCCCCTTTTTTACACATTACGGCAGAAGTCGTCCCCTTTTTTACACATCACAGCAGACAGTGTCCCCCTTTTTACACATTACGGCAGACAGCATCCCTCTTTTTACACATTACGGCAGAAGTCGTCCCCTTTTTTACACATCACAGCAGACAGCGTCTCCCCTTTTACACATTACGGCAGACAGCATCCCCTTTTTACACATTACGGCCGACAGAGTCCCCTTTTTTTACACATTACGGCAGACAGCATCCCCTTTTTTTACACACTATGGCAGACAGTGTCCCCTTTTTACACATTACAGCAGACAGCATCCCCTTTTTACACATTACGGCAGACAGCATCCCCTTTTTTGTACATTACAGCAGACAGTGTCCCCCTTTTAACATATTACGGCAGACAGCGTCCCCCTTTTTACACATTACGGCAGACAGACCCCTTTTTACACATTAAGGCAGACAGGATAGATAGATAGATAGATAGATAGATAGATAGATAGATAGATAGATAGAATAGACATACTTACTGTTTCCGATGGCTCAGACTCCTCATGCAGCTTCTGGCAGATCCCAGGCAGCCAGGGAGAAGAAGGAGGAGGAGGAGGGAGGGGGTCTCGGGAGCCGCAGCAGCGCTGTGTAATTGGTGGAGGCGCTGCTGCTGCTGGCCCTCTCCTTCACCATAGTCTGCCCTCCACCGCTGTGAATGCTGGGAAGCGCATTCACAGCAGACAGCATCCCCCTTTTTACACATTACAGCAGACAGTCCCCTTTTTTACACATTAAGGCAGACAGGATAGATAGATAGATAGATAGATAGATAGATAGATAGATTGATAGTTAGATAGATAGAATAGACATACTTACTGTTTCCACTGGCTCAGGCTCTTTGTGTAGCTTCTGGCAGATCCCGGGCAGCCAGGGAGAAGGAGGAGGAGGAGGGAGGGGGACTCGGGACCCGCAGCAGCACTGTGTAATTGGTGGAGGCGCTGCTGCTGCTGGCCCTCTCCTTCACTATAGGCTGCCCTCCGCCGCTGTGAATGCTGGGAAGCGCATCCCAGCATTCACAGCGGCGGAGGACAGCCTATGGTGAAGGAGAGGGCCAGCAGCAGCAGCACCTCCACCAATTACACAGCGCTGCTGCGGTTCCCTCCTCCACCTCCCTCCTCCTTCACCCCTCCCCCTCGTAATTGGTGTGCTCCTCGGCGGCGGCACACAGTGGCAGCCAGGTGGCATGTAATGAGTCAGTTTGACTAATTACATGCCGCTCTGGCTTTGGGCCCCTGGACAGTGGTGGGCCCCATTGCAAGGCACTGCCTGCACTGGCGGTAGTTCCGCCACTGCTTTATGGTTAGATGATGTTGTCACATGGATATAGTATAAATTTACAAGCTGAATTTTAATGGGCAGAAATGGTCTAAAGACTTGAGATGTACGCAAATCTGATTTTTATGCAGTTGAATGATTTTTGGGCAACTACCCATGTGTCAAAGTCACACTGCTCATGTGCCATGATGGTGTTTCAATGGCGGTTGCAGAGAGTATTTATTAGTTATTGTCAGTCAGGGACCATTTTGGGGTGATTAAGGAGAGTGGCAGCAAAAATGGTGTCGTGATCATTTTCAGGACATGTCAATCCCATACGCTGCTGCAATGGCTCCAGCATCTTACTTCCTTTGGCTGTGCTGTGACCATAGGGATGGGGAGTGCCGTGTCCCCCAGACTTGGATATATACAGTATAAAGTGTCCATGTGGACTTCATTACGTGGGCAAGTCAGTGAGAACATTAAGGGAGAGGATGGCACTGCACCGCTCGGCCATCAAGCAAGCACTGGCAGGTAAAGAATCAGAGCAGCCAGTGGCAAGACATTTTGCAGTTGCAAAGCATACCATGAATGACCTTCGCCATATTATCATTGATCACGTCCCTAAACATAGCAGAGTAGGAGATAGGGACAGTAAGCTCCTACAACTTGAAGCCAAGTGGATCTTTGAATTGAACACCACGAATCCGCATGGACTGAATGAGAAACTTAGTTGGAATATTTTTAAATAATTTTCGTTTGTATTTAGCATAATGGGAGCTGTTTCACAATTTAGTATTAAATGATCATTGATAGTCCCTTCTATGTATTAGAAATTTAAGTTAGGGGCCGCTGTATTCTATTGAGGTGGTAATTGAAGGCTTTAACATGGGTATAGTTTAGAGGGCCCACCATGGGTATCATAAAGTCAACAATATTGCCCAGCGTTAATTGCTATAGGGTATTAGATTGACAGGCATTGGGGATACTAATTTTGTTGCGCTGCTTATATACGTGTGCTTTCAGCTATCACCTTGATACAATGAGTGTAACACAGTTTCTATTCTAGTATGTGGTGATTGGGTTCTGTCTGTGTAGGACTATGCACTTTTTTAATTTGTTTTTAATAGCGCCGTAGCCCGGCCGGCTAGAGCATCGGGTTGCCATGGCTACAATACACACGCGGGACGCGCTGTGTATGATGTCGGTTAGAGGAGCCGGAAGTAAGGACGGACTGCATGCGGCCGGGTGGGCGTGAACGCGACACTGGCGGGTTTCTTCAGTTTATAAGGTGTGTGTTTGAGACTATGTGGTATTGTTCACCTTGACAAAGGGGCGCATAGACCCCGAAACGTTGGATCACTTTGAGTGAAATACATTTGAATTTGACAGACTCGGAGTGCCGCTTCATATGTTCAACTTATATATATATCACAGAAAAATCCTGCGCTCACATATATAGTTAACAACTGTGGGGTGCTCCTAGTGAAATTCTGCCTCAGTGGGCACAATATACACAGAGTCCAACAATGTGGAGGTGCACTCATCCAATTAGAGGGTCTTCAACAGCTTCAATTTCACAATGGCTTCATTTCAGTCGAAAGCAGGCTTATTATTGTCGACGTTTCGATCCAACAATAGGATCTTTATCATGGCAAGCTTCCGTGTACAAAAGATTAGTTGAAAGCATCATATACGGATCACTATAAGAAACAAAAAATAAATAAAAATAAAAATACAAATAAAACAATAATAATACAGACACAAACAAAGACACAAAGATAGGCTCCCAGGTCCCGCATATGGTATAATAGATATATTTAAAAAAAGCATTGACATCATTTAGTTATGTATGCATATAAGATATAGAGCTGCCCATATAACAAATCTGAGACCATATTCACCGTAGGTGCAAGGAGACTTAGTATATGTGTAAAACTAGACACTGAACAATGGATAGTGTAATGTAAACATCACTAAGATACACCACAGTATAGACTTCAAGACGCCAGCACCAATAAGACCATAAGTAGACATAAGACATCCACTTACTGAAAGAATTCAGTATGTCATATTCAGACAATATGGTGGCAGTGTGGTATCCATTCATAGTTCATATGACAAATCGGCTGCAATAAATCAAAGGATCTGTCTAGTAAAAAACTCAACAACACAAAACCATCCAATTTACACAGGGCGTGCTACTCACAACGTCATATGTCCGCTCTCGGCAAATGGGTCAACCAGATAAATGGAAACAAAACATCACTGTGGGTTAAGGCCACATAAAAGGGTATGGACAGTCAAACAGATGCTCATTAAACAATCCACTACTGGAGAATATCACCATAGCGCTATTCAGTACTCACCACCTGGTGTCACGTCAGAGTCACGATACTGCTACAGCCACACAACAAACCAGCACGTGTAATGGCCTTATATACCCCCAGACAGGAAGTGTGCAGTGTACCCGACAAACGGAGCCTCTAGATGGATATAACACCTCCTAATATACACTCAGGGTAAAATAGCCACACGTATCCATACATCCAAAAAGTAGTACATAAAAGCAATATAGCTCCACAAAGCCATATATCGCGGCGGTCCGTGGACACTGTGCATTCCACCTCCAGGAAGTCGGACACCAGAAGTGCCATGTGCACCAGGCTCCGCCTGTAAGAGTGTCGTATAACCAAATAGCAGTGGAGAGGATCAAAAGTGCGCTGATGGTAGTAGCCAAATATCAACACCATAATATGTAGAAAGTAAAACGTACACAGGGAGAGACGGCCGTAGGTAGGACCACGACCGCGGGTGCTGTGCATTTCAACGCCCGGAAGTACTATGCGTTCCAAACGCCGCCGGATGGAAGCCAGCGCTGTGCTACATTATTGTGGGGAAGAATTTTTTAAGTTCTTTTACATTTTCTTGCATGTTTATTGTATCATTCTGTACACTGGTTCAGTTCTATACGTATACACCTGACACCACCTAGGGTATGGCCCAAGGTGGCTCGTGTTTATTTGACGAAGGTCTTTTATCTCAGGCCGAACAAGGAACTATCTCATTCACGGATGATGAGATTGAAAAAGTCTTATTCAATAAACTAGATTTTGATGCCATGCCTGCTGAATCATGCGCTGACATATTCTATAGGATACTGAGACTTAAACGCCGTGAAGTGGATCTTCTACTTCACGGTCAGTTTTTGTCTGAGCATCATAGATGAAAACTGATACCCCGTGGTTTTAGGGTAAATAATATACCCACATTGGGAAGGAATAATCCTGTTTTTTGCAGCAGGTGGTGCTCTGTTTTAAATAAGTGTTCACTTGACTTATTGATACTTATGATTGAGGAAGATGGCAGTGACCTTAAGAAGGTTAAAGTGGAGATAGAACAACTTGAAATAACTTCTGTTCCCACATTGCGTGAAGACAAGAGCACTAATTGGTTGGACAGACTTCAGTCACAGGTTGAGGCCTATAGGAAAGAACTTACCTCATTTAAAAGAAAGAAACTTACTACAGTAACGGCAGACTATCAAAATCACATGGTTTACCGGTGGTTGTTGGGTAATAGTAATTCACAACATCGTGATAGATCAGGACGGTCCAACAGGAAACACAGACAGGCACCCTTTTTGCGTGAAATTGCTTCTTCCATATCCACCTCTGACACAGACCCATTTGATACACTTCGGGGTAGTTCCTATCATTTTTTAGACACAGCTACTGGATCAGTAGGTCTTCCACCACCCCACGGGGACCCAAGAAACATCGAACACATACGAGGCGGGGTGGATATAAAAAGAAGGGGTAGCAAGAGGCGAAATTAGACCTGGTATTTAATTTATCTGGACAATCACTTGACCAGTCCGAGCTAAATCTCTTGGCTAGAGGATTATCTTTTGTTCCTACATTTCCTCATCAGACATTCCAAGGAACAGTTGATCAATACCGTTTCGGAAGAAATCTCCGACTCAAAGAATTCTTTGTCGATCAGACAAAACCTGTAGATAAAAAACCCTTCAAAAAAAGTTCTAAATTTGACCCAGTTTCCCATAATTCTAGCATGAAGACCTTTCTGAGGCTGGTCAACCATGATGTGCAGTACTTTACGCCCCCGTCTCTTTTATAATCTAACTGCCGGTGAAAGGATGGCACTTAAAAAACTTATGGACGATACCTCCCTTGTAATACGACATGCAGACAAAGGTGGGGCTGTAGTAGTCCAAGATTGGACGGACTACGATGCTGAGATTCGTCGCCAGTTGGCAGATAAAAATACATATCGTTAGGTTAACACCAATCCCATTCCCTCTATTAAAAAGACCATTGATCTCAGTTTGAGAGGAGGATTAGATAGCCGTTTGATTGACCAGGATACCTTTGAATTTCTGAGTGTGGAGGAACCTAAATGTCCCATTATATACACAATCCCAAAAATCCACAAAACCTTGATTAAGCCACCGGGGCGACCTATAATCGCCACCGAAGGATCGCTGTTACAACCCATTGCCCAGTTTGTGGATTCTATACTGCAACCACATGTAAGTAAGAGCAGTAGTTATATCCGAGACACATGTGATTTCCTCAACCAATTGGGACGAGTTGATGTACCTATTGGTAATTACCTTCTGGCCACTATGGATGTACAATCATTGTACACCATTATACCACATTGAGATGGATTGGAAGCTATTAAGGAAGTGCTTTCCAGAAATCCAGACGGTCAGGAACCCACTGAATATGTCCTAGAGTTGACTAACCTTGTTCTGAGCCCTAATTACTTTAAATACAGAGATTCTTATTTTTTACAACAATCAGGTACCGCTATGGGTTCTAACCTAGCGCCTGCGTACGCTAATATCTATATGTCCAGGTTTGAAGATACTCACGTCTTGCCCATTTATGGCTCTAAGATTCCATTTTATAGACCATTCATCGAATTTGTCTTCCTGATTTGGGAAGACTCACAGGAATCATTCTCTGAGATGGTAAATAACATCAATGCACTAAACAGTCCTGTTAAATTTACCTGTGAAAGTTCCAGCAGTTCTATTCATTTTCTTGATGTAATGGTATCTATCCAGGATGGTGAATTGGTCACCTCCTTGTTCAGAAAACCCACTGACAGGAATACCACTTTATTGACCAGCAGTTTTCACCCCCCAGCGCTGAAAGACAACTTACCGATCTCGCAATTCTTGTGAGTAATCTGCATCAATAATGATGACTCAATCAGGGAAAAACAATTGGGTGAAATGAAGCTGGGGTTTAGTGAGCGAGGTTACTCCTCTAGAGTAATTAGAAATAGCTTACACAAAGCTATGAACATCTTTCTAGGGACTGCACCTAATGCCACCGTGAAAGAAAATCAAATGGTTTTTACAACCAAGTTTGATAATTATGCACAGTTCACGAGTAAAACATTACGCAAACATTGGCCCATCCTAAAATCAGACCAAGGGTTACCCTTTACTCATATGGACCCGCCTATGATGGCGTATAAGAGAGGACCAAATTTAAGACAAATGTTGATGAGGCCGACCATGGTTCCTGAAACTAAGTTGAATTTTTTACAGGTCATGCGTAGTAAACCAGGTTGTTTTTCATGTGGAAAATGCACGACCTGTAGATCCCTACTTACTGGCCAGACATTTCCTCATCCCCATTCTGGTAGGAATAGAAAAATCAAATTTCACCTTCACTGTAAGCTCGATTTTGTGATCTATATCTTAACCTGCCCCTGTGGACTGTATTATGTTGGACTCACCACTAGGTGTTTCAGGGAACGAATGGCCAACCACCGTTTATCAATTAGAACTGCTATTCAAACTGGTACTACTGATAAACCTGTAGCTCGACATTATTTGCAAATAGGACACCAGGTTGCCAATTTGAAATGTAAATTAATTGACTGGGTTCTACCGTTACCCAATGGGGGTGACCGAACCCTAGCATTACGTAAACGTGAAAGCTATTGGATCTCGCACCTCAATACTGTCTCACCCAAAGGGCTAAATGAACACTCTGCTATGAAAGCTTTTCTATGAAATGTCTTCCTCCCTGTGACCATGTTGTGTGCCTTAATACAGTATCTTCAAGTGACAACAAGACCAGAATTGTACCTGGTGTAATTATACTGTATGAGTACTGACCATGTATGTATTTACTAAACAGGCACAGCACTGGATACACGTTTAATTATATTGACCCATACGAATTTGATATTCATGTTGTATTGGGTAAACCACCATGTTAGTGGCATGTTTAACCTAATATATAAGCTTTGTATTTGATGAAATATTGTGCTGTGTCCTGTATATTATTGTATAATGTGTGTATATTGTATGTCCAGTGTTTATAGTACTGTCTTTATATAGATACTCCTGGGTCCCCTGTATGTTAATATATGTCTTTCACTCAGACATCAACAATATGATATGCCCTTTGTGATCTGAGAGTTGATATTTATTATGTACTCTGCATTTTGTTTTTTGCCTTTTTTAATCTTTATCTTCTATCTAGCCTGGACTCTATCGCTTTATCCTCTATCTTTTACTTATGATTTGACACCTATCCAGTTGCATTAGGTACTGGTTAGTACTGTGTTATTATTTCCCCACAATAATGTAGCACAGCGCCGGCTTCCATCCGGCGGCGTTTGGAACGCATAGTACTTCCGGGCGTTGGAACGCACAGCACCCGCGGCCGGGATCCTACCTACGGCCGTCTCTCCCTGTGTACGTTTTACTTTCTACATATTATGGTGTTGATATTTGGCTACTACCATCAGTGCACTTTTGATCCTCTCCTCGGGTATTTGGTTATATGACGCTCTTACAGGCGGAGCCTGGTGCACATGGCACTTCTGGTGTCCGACTTCCTGGAGGTGGAACGCACAGTGTCCACGGACCGCCGCGATATATGGCTTTGTGGAGCTATATTGCTTTTATGTACTACTTTTTGGATGTATGGATACGTGTGGCTATTTTACCCTGAGTGTATATTAGGAGGTATTTTATCCATCTAGAGGCTCCGTTTTTCGGGTACACTGCACACTTCCTGTCTGGGGGTATATAAGGCCATTACACGTGTTGGTTTGTTGTGTGGCTGTAGCAGTATCGTGACTCTGACGTGACACCAGGTGGTGAGTACTGAATAGCGCTATGGTGATATTCTCCAGTAGTGGATTGTTAATGAGCATCTGTTTGACTGTCCATACCCTTTTATGTGACCTTAACCCACAGTGATGTTTTGTTTCCATTTATTTTGTTTATTTATTTTGTTCCCCAACTCCGCTGCCTGGGCGTCACTCTCGACTCCTCCCTCTCCTTTGCACCCCACATCCAATCTCTGGCACAATCCTGTCGTTTCCAGCTACGCAACATTGCTCGTATCAGGCCATATCTCTCCCAGAGTGCAACTAAACTCATCATCCACTCACTGGTAATCTCACGACTTGACTACTGCAATGTCCTCCTCACTGGCCTCGCTTGCTCCCATCTTGCTCCCCTCCAATCTGTCCTGAACTCCGCAGCTAGGCTTATCTTCCTCTCACGCCGCACCACATCTGCCACTCCCCTTCAACAAAATCTACACTGGCTCCCATTCCCCTACAGAATCCTCTTCAAACTCCTCACCCTTACATACAAGGCCATCTCTATCTCCACTGCTCCCTACATCTCCAACCTCCTTTCCCTTCATACTCCCTCCCGCCCCCTACGGTCGACTAACGACCGTCGCCTCGCCACCGCCCTGGTCACTGCTTCCCATGCACGAGTTCAGGATTTTGCCCGTGCTGCACCCCTTCAGTGGAACGCACTCCCCCGCTCCATTAGACTCTCCCCAACCTTGCAAAGCTTTAAACGGGCACTAAAAACCCACCTATTCATCAAAGCGTACCCTTCCGATGCATAACCCAGAACTGAAGCCGCGCCTCCACCCCCCCTACCTCAGGCCGTGAACATCTCCGCTTTGCTTGCATACTGCTATCAGGCTACCTTCCACTTGCCTGCACCTCTTGTCATCTGTCTGTTGCCCCTCCCCAATAGATTGTTAGCTCTTCAGAGCAGGGCCCTCTTTCCTCTTGTTATCTAAGCCCTCGTCTCAGCATATTTCACTCACAGCTCTCCCCTACTCAACGACCATCTTTATCCTGCTGGTAAAGGCTCATCTCCATCTATAACCACCAGCCTCTAGTAGTACGATGAGCACTCCATCAATACTTACATCTTAGCTGTATTATGTCCTGAGAATATGTGGTGCTCTATGTTACCTGTATTTCTGTTATTTATTTACTGTAATGCAATGTTTTGTCCCCTGTACTGTCCTTTGTACGGCGCTGCGAAACACATGTGGCGCCTTATAAATAAAATGTAATAATAATAATAATAATTTATATGGTTGACCCATTTGCCGAGAGCAGACATATGACGTTGTGAGTAGCATGCCCTGTGTAAATTGGATGGTTTTGTGTTGTTGAGTTTTTTACTAGACAGATCCTTTGATTTATTGCAGCTGATTTGTCATATGAACTATGAATGGATACCACACTGCCACCATATTGTCTGAATATGACATACTGAATTATTTCAGTAAGTTGATGTCTTATGTCTACTTATGGTCTTATTGGTGCTGGCGTCTTGAAGTCTATACTGTGGTGTATCTTAGTGATGTTTACATTACACTATCCATTGTTCAGTGTCTAGTTTTACACATATACTAAGTCTCCTTGCACCTATGGTGAATATGGTATCAGATTTGTTATATGGGCAGCTCTATATCTTATATTCATACATAACTAAATGATGTCAATGCTTTTTTTAAATATATCTATTATACCATATGCGGGACCTGGGAGACTATCTTTGTGTTTTTGTTTGTGTCTGTATTATTATTGTTTTATTTGTATATTTTTTTTTTTATAAATCTGTTTTATTGAGATTTTGCAGTTTAACAAAGTAATAAGGCATCAGGTATAGAAGGTACAACAGGCATGTAAGGCAGGTGACATGTGGACGAAATGAGCAGCAGGAACAGTAGTGACAAGCAATAAGATTGCATACAGTGTAGAGGCAGTTAAGACAGGCCCCAAGTCAAAATAACAGAGACAAACGAATGGTCATATTTTAAGACTCCGAGGGTGAGGCCTTCCTTAGATGCCAAGAAAAAACAGATAATGCATTTCAGTATAATAATAAACCTGTTATATCAATTAAACTATACTAAACTAAACCTGGGGGAGGGACACACATGAAGGGTAGAGAGGGGAGGGGAGGGTGGGGGTGTTGCTAGTTCAGGTGTTCAACTATGGTGATGGAGGCTGTAGCGAGAGCTGACGAAGCAGGTACCATTCAGTCGATTCGAAGACCGTGAATATGTGAGCTTGCGTGGAAAGAGGGAGAGAGTCAATATATTTTTCCCATCTAGTATAGAATTTAACAACATCAGTTTCTATATTTACCAATGCAGATCTACGATCAAAGTATAATATTTGTAACATTTTCCTGTGCACTTCCGATAGTGAAGGTTTCGATTTGGAGACCCAGTGGGTGAGAATGATCTTTTTGGACACTGTGACGGTATGTGTCTTTTTCCTTGAGTACCCAAGTCCCACTGAGAGAAATTCGCACATAAACAATCTAAAAGGTCGGGTGTGACTCGGGTGTGGAGTAGAGTGTTGATACAGGAGAGTACCTTTCCCCAATATTTCCTAATGTGCCCACATTCCCAGAAATTGTGGTAGAAAGTTGCTGAGTGGCAACCGCATTTAGGGCATTCCCCTGATATCAGGGGGTTGTATCGGGCATGGTGGATTTGAGGGACATAGGCCCTTTGTAGGGTCCGGAGATGGACTTCCTGTAAATAAGCAGAGGACAGGGCTTTCATAGTGGAGCAATAATATGTGCTTAGAGCTGTGGAGTCAGTCAGGGAGGGAATATCTTTCTGCCATTGCGAGAGTAACATGGACCATCTAGGTGATGAGGTTATGTCAGTGAGGAGGTTGTACAGTATCCTGGTGCGAAAAGGTACATATTCACACAAGGATATCACTGATTGTAATGGATATGGGGGGCTAGATGGGGGTGAGGTGTGACCCATAGAATGGAGAATGGAGGTAAGGTAGTATAAAGCTTGTAAATACATGTAGAAATGTGATTGTGGGATGTCGTACTTATCCTAGAGGTGAGAGAAAAGAGACAAAATGTCCTCCTGGGTCATAGACCTTGGAGGAACATGACAGCCCCTTAGCCCTCCAGAGTTTAAAGGTGTAGTTTGTAAGAGATGGAGGGAACGCAGGATTACCCCAGAGAGGAACTTGCATTGTGATCCTGTGATTCCTGTGAAGCAGTTTGTTTATCTTAAGCCATGCATAGTAGATATCATGGAATAGTGGGGAGCTAAGAATGTGAGGAGGGATAGATTTCGGGGTAGAATGCAGGAGTGCGCTGGGAGAAAAGGGAGAGAACATGGCCTCATCTAGAGCGGGGTCCGTGAAAGCGCAGCCTTCCGTCAGCCAGTCAGCAGCCCAACGAAAAAGGGCAGACAAGGAGTATGAGAGGAAGTCAGGCAAGCCAACTCCCCCCGCAGTTCGGGGAGCCGTCAGTTTTTTGAAGGCAATGAGGGGTCTCTTGCCTTTCCAGAGAAATTTGGTAAGGATCTTGCGAATGTAGGCCAGGTCCCTTGTGTGAAGGCGGATGGGTAACATTTGCATGAGATAATATAAACGTGGGAAAAACACACTTTGAAGAACAGCCACTTGGCCCAAAAGTGAGAGGGGCAAAAGTTTCCAAGAGTCAAGGGTGGTGGTAAGTTTATGTAGCATGGGTGTGAAGTTGGTCTCGTACAAGGTGGATAAGTCTGAGGGGATTTGTATACCTAAGTAAGTGATTTTATCCAGAACAGTCATAAACGTCAGCGTCAAGGTAGAGGCGGGTTGGGTGGTGGGTGCTTGGGGGGTTCCCAGGGGTAGCTACTCAGATTTGGAAACATTGATACGATAGCCCGAGGTTTTCCCAAAGGACAATATTAAGCCGAGAATCTTTGGGATGGAGACGTCAGGGTTGGAAATGAAAAGAAGCATATCGTCTGCGAATAACGCCACCTTGAGCGCCACATCTCCAATCCGGACTCCCTGGAAACTCCTGGATACTCGCAAGGCTATCGCCAGCGGTTCCAGAGCTATATCGAACAATAATGGAGACAATGGGCATCCCTGCCGTGTACCCCTGCCAATTGGGAAGGGAGCAGACAAGACACCGTTGCAGGATACCTGGGTTTGGGGATGAGTGTATAGGAATTTAATCCATTTTATAAACTCCGACGAGAATCCAAAGCGTGCTAGGGAGTGGTGTAGGTGGGGCCATTCGACCAGATCAAACGCCTTCTCCGCGTCGAGGGAAAGGATATAAGCGGGGTCAGAGGAGGCGGAGGATGCCTGTACCGCTGACAACACGCGTCTGACATTGACTTCCGAATGTCTGCCCCATATAAAGCCCGTTTGATCTGGGTGAATGATATGGGGAAGGAGCAAATTTAAACGATCAGCCAGAATTTTGGTCAGCAGCTTGTAATCGAGGTTTAGTAGGGAGATGGGATGGTAAGATCCCGGGAGGGTGAGGTCCCTGCCCGGTTTCGGTAAAACCTTAAGGATGGCCAAGATAAAATGTAGAGGGAGAGTCCGTGATGTAAGCATAGAATTAAGCGCATGCATCAATGGGGTCTCAATTTTTGGAAAAAGCAGCTTGTAAAAATCGGCAGAGAAACCATTGGGAACCGGGGCTTTGTCTCGCTTGAAATGACCAATAGTCTGGCGGATCTCCTCCAGGGTAATCAGGGATGTCAAAGATTGACTAAGCTCCAAAGACAGTTTAGGTGTCGGCAAGGAGTCCCAAGTATCAGGAGAAGCAGGGTCTCCAAGGGAGTCCGGGGGGGGGGACGGGGGGACCGTAGGGGAATAGAGATCTGTGTAAAAGGAGCACATGACTTCAGAGATTTCTGCATTGGTGGCAGTCAGTCTGCCCGAGTCTGTCATCAGTGGTCGTGCGGTCAGGGGAGGATGAGAGCCACGCAAGAGTTTAGAAAGCAACTTACCCGTCTTGTTTCCAAATTTGTGAAACCGATAGCTGACATTGAACATGTATTTATCTCCAAGTGTCAACAGAAATTCGTCAAAGTGTGTTTTTGCCAAGAGATACTTATGTTTAGTGACATCATTTGGCGTGGATTTGAACTGCTGAAAGGCTGAGGTCAGGGCTGTCTGGAACTCCAAGTAGTGTTCAGTGTGTTTTCTACGTGAATTGGCCACATAAGATATTATCTCCCCCCGCAGTACGGATTTGGCAGATAACCAGAAGAGCATGGGGTCAGAATCTGCATGTAATGCATTATCCAAGGCATATGTTTCCCAGGCAGCTTCAAGTCTATTTCGGAATTTCAACAACTTGGATAAGTAGGAGGGGAATTTCCACAGCCTGGGGGAATCCTGGCGTTCCGAGATTTGGATAGAGATCGTCACAAGGGCATGATCTGAGAGGGATATTGGAGCAATGAGAGCATCCACTATGCTAGGAAAGAGGGTGTGGGATGTGAATATGTAATCAATTCGGGACAGGGTGTGATGTGCTGAGGATAGGCAGGTATACTCCCTATCAGTGGGAGACATGCCCAGTTTAGGGAGGGACATGCCCAGTTTAGGGAGGGTCAGGCCATTAGAAGGGGTGGATGATCTATCTAACAGGAGGGACGTTACCAGATTAAAGTCTCCGCATAGTATGATAGAGGAGGAAAGGTGTGGGGTCAGTAAGGCAATAAGTGAATGAAGGAATCTCTTGGTATAGGTTGATGGTGCTTATACATTACAAAGTGTCAGGGGCTGTCCATAAATCTTAAGGGTCAGCAGCACTGTCCTACCTGATGTATCAGGACAAATCGTTAGATCTTCATAGGGAATATGCTTTTTGATTAGAATGATTACACCCCTGGCCTTAGAATTATAGGAACTAGAACCTAGAACAGCCCAGCCTAACACGTTTAATTTTGCTACTTCAGCGGGAACTAGATGGGACTCTTGTAGGAATGCTATGTCAACGTTTTGTTTGTTGAGATAGATGAGGATCTTCCTATGTTTCGCTGGTGAGTTGAACCCGCCCACATTCCACGAGCCAAGCGTCAAAGTGGGCATGGCATGGGGTAGGGGGCCAAAGTGATACCATAGCGTTCAACACCTAAATAATGCAGTAATGTATAGGCTAATTCTGCGGAAGGTGGGAGGGTTGTGAGGAAAGAGGGGGAGGAAAGGCGGGGGGAAGACAAACAAAAAACAACATGACAGTCCTATATAACGAGTCCAAAGAGTTAGTGGAGTGATCAGTGAGGATTCTAAATGCCATGAGGAATCAGGACTTCCCATATAGCAAATTAGCACAGTAAGAAATTTAAACCATAGTAACATAACAACCAGTAGTGGAGTGTGAGGGAGGAGCTCCGCAAGCCCAACCACATCCACTAGATATAAGGAAAAAGTGGCTTTGTCCTGCACATATATAAAGCATGCAAGGTATGTAGCGAGTGATGTTGGCCCTATGATATACAGAGGCAGAGAAGGATAAATAATTAAACCTATACTCCGTTATAATAAGAGAACCAGCATTTCTATTAACCTGGGCAGTCTCAGCATTAAAATATACTGGGCCATTTGAAATAGAAACTAGAGAGCTATACGAGATAACAAAACATGTGAATATTGATGAGATACAATAACATAAAATATGAAGTTGCAGCATGACTCTGCGGAGGATAAGCATCATATCATAACATAACATTACATAACAAAGGCTTGTGAGACATCATAACATTGGGAAGCAGTGTTGCACAGTTATGATAGAAAAAACCTTCAGGTGGATGAGGTAGGTGGTGGGTCGCTGATGTCAGTATCCGGGGGTCGAGGGAGCTCGCTCAGAAAAGCATGGGCGTCTGCTGGGGAGAGGAAGTCTTTATAGGAGGAGCCATCATAGATACGTAAACAGGCTGGATAGAGCAAGCCAAACTTGCGGCCCTCTGCAACAAGTTGGGAGCAAATTGGTGAGAATGATTTCCGGGCCCTCGTCAATTCCACGGAGTAGTCCTGGAAAATAAAAAGCCTATGGCCCTCCCATTGTAGGTCCTTGATATGTCGTGATGCAGACCAGAAAGCAGTCTTATGTAGAAAGTTCAAACAGCGAAACAACGTGACCCTCGGGCGAGGCTTATTCGGGGTGGGGGCAGGGCCCACACGGTGCACCCTCTCAATCACCAGATCTCGACAGTCGTGTTCAATTTCTAGAAGGGTAGGAAGTGTAGTATGGACAAAATGGGCAAGTGCTGGTCCTTTGACTGATTCAGGGAGGCCCACAAGCCTGATATTATTTCTCCTCGATCTGTTTTCGACATCATCGAGTTTGTTCCATACATGATAATTGTCTGAAGTCAGTGACTTCACAGCCTGTTGTAATTCCTCCACATTATGCATGGCAGCTCCCAATTGGTTTTCAGTGTGGGACACACGATTTTGCAGCTGTTGCAGCTGCAGTGTAATGTCAGACACTGCCTGAGAGAGGAGGGGGGTCAAGGTGGACCGGATGGCGTCCACCACGTCGGCATATGAAACCGGAGTGTCGGTAGCGCATTCCGACTGAGGCACCGTCACTGATGCCACCTTCTTTGGTGCTGGGGAGACTGGGTCAGGGCCAACCTCTGGGGCCATAGTCCCCGCCGCGCTGCGTTTTTCTTGGCGGTCACGGGTGTCATAAAGCGATCCATCAGGGTCGCGGGTGCGGGGGGATGCCGTGCAGGGCAAATGGAAGCCGTCAGAGGCCTTTAGAAGGTCGATGCAGACGGATTGTGGCGGAGCTCCGGGATCTGCTGCCTCACGCCATCAACCCAGAACCGGAAGTCCGTTTTATTTGTATTTTTATTTTTATTTATTTTTTGTTTCTTATAGTGATCAGTATATGATGCTTTCAACTAATCTTTTGTACACGGAAGCTTGCCTTGAAAAAGATCCTATTGTTGGATCGAAACGTCGACAATAATAAGCCTGATTTCGACTGAAATAAAGCTATTGTGAAATTGAAGCTGTTGAAGACCCTCTAATTGGATGAGTGCACCTCCACATTGTTGGACTCTGTATATATATATATATATATATATATATGTGTATATATATATATATATATATATATATTACAAGTAGCATGTGGTGTCTCACGCAGGGACTGCTTAGCTGAGTCTCCATCCACAGTGCTCTCCACGCTTGTTAGCCCTGTCACCCGGACTCCCAACGCTCCAGCGTCATGTCAGCATTCTCCACAGCAGCCACGCCCAGACGCATTTCGTCCAATAGGACTTCGTCAGTGGGTGTGGCTAATACCGTTATTACTGAGTCATAAATAGCGCATAGCTCCAATCACATGTCTATTTACAACCAATCAAAACATATAAACATTATTCCCAGGAACTAGAGGACAAACTTATGCTTACTGATACACTATATGCTCCATACAGGCGCCATTTTTATTTAGTCTAATTCCTATTACAAGCAATTAATAGGTGCTACTTTATTTCTACACTTTTTATTTACTATATATATCGCTTAAGTTATTTCAATGCTGATATACCATCAGTGGATATTACCCATGTGTGTTCTATAGAGGTCTTATTTTGTGGAACTTACACTCAATATGCAACTCACACTGCCGTCACTTAAAGCTATATAGCAATATGTATCAGTAAGCACACATACAAAAATATAAAATTACATATAAAATACATAAAAAAGAGAGAGAAAAAGGAAGTACAGTAAATTAAATATATATTAAAAAAAACAATCCTTGCTTCTATATAAATTCATACTCCCTATATTACAACAGCAACATTAGAGAGGGTTTTTTCCATAACCACCATAAAATACTTACATATGTTTTTTTAACCATCTTTAAACAAACAACAGGAAAAAAATGGGGACATGAAAACCATCGTTCAAATCAAAACAGGGGTAAAATCACCCAACTGCTCTGACCAAGATGCAGCACTAACATCCCACTCCAAGAGGAGTATCATCTTTCATACCAAGAAAGGAAGTATATCGCACCCTTGTATATGACATATGAGTACTCGGAAACCCCCCCTGTGTGCGTGTATGCAGTGAGCATCTCAATACAAATCCAGGTGGCTGCAGCATTTGCATATTTTTGCAGGCACTGCGCACACATTTGCATCTGCGTCGAGATAAGCAAACATCTCTGAGCTAGGCCCTAAGAAATTTAATATCTTGAAACAATATACAAAGTCTCTAAACTGCTCTTGAAGTTTTGTGGGCAACCTGCACAACAGCTACAGCTGAAGACAAATGCCCCTGCACAGATGATGAATGCAGACTTGTATGCAGGATAACAATTCCTGCTTAGATACAGGTTACCTTAGAATGATAAAGGCAGTAGCATGTCAAGTCCGATACCAGGTGCAACAACGTATCCAATATACAGTACAGTGGCAAAGGTAGAGGAATGTCAAAGTCCAGTTCCAAGGTTTAGCGGCACAGGTATCCAGTATACAGGAGCAAGGCAGAAAAAGGTCCAAGTCTAGTTCCAACATCTTGTAGCACACGGATCCAATAAAAAGAAGCAAGGCAGAGGCATGTCAAAATCTGGTTCTAAGGTCTGGGAGCACATATGTCAAATATACAGGAATAAGAGAGAGGCAAACATTGCAGGCAGAGTCAGGAGGTCAGCGTCTAAATGAAGACTACTCACCCAACAATTAACGTTAGGTGAGGCATCACAAATGTCAGTGCAAGATGAATTGAAAGTTAGCAACTGTTTGTGCCACCTAATCAGCACTGCCAGGTGACAGTGAATCTTGCATGAGAGAAACAGGAATAAATAGTGGAAAACTGCTCTAATCAAGCTGGTAACAATCCCCAGGTGCTGCGGGAGGGGGTTACTCTAGACAAGAAATACAAAAGGGATTTTTCCCATGCACTCTGCTGGCTGTTAGTAAGAAGAACTATATACTATGTAATAATAGGAAATTTAGAGCTCTTCGTTACATATGTTTTGCAAAAGATATGATAAGCCTCCAGGCCACTTCACGGCTGCTCTATTACTGGAGGTCCCTAACTAAGCATAGGTCCAGGGCTTGGACCCCACAAAGTCGGCTCAGGCCCGACCACCAGAGGGCAGCACACCATTGAAATACTAAAGTGTTAATATGTATTAAGAAAGAAGCAGAAGCTATGGGTTAGAAAGTGCTACAAAAATAAGGGTGTTAATAAAATACTCAAAAGAGTAATATTAGTGAAAAAATAGGAGTGTTACATAAGTGCTAAATAAATAATATGACATACACTGTATGTGCCATTATCATGTGGCCATACATTAAGCAATTGTATGACCCATAGTGGATGTTATTATTATTATGCTGTGTATGGGTTTGGGGAGTGGTACCCCCCTGGTCTGGTGGGGCTGGGCCACCTTGGGGTAGCATGCCATATTATTTATTTAGCACTTATGTAACACTCCTATTTTTTCACTAATATTACTCTTTTGAGTATTTTATTAACACCCTTATTTTTGTAGCACTTTCTAACCCATAGCTTCTGCTTCTTTCTTAATACATATTAACACTTTAGTATTTCAATGGTGTGCTGCCCTGGGGTGGTCGGGCCTGAGCCGACTTTGTGGGGTCCAAGCCCTGGACCTATGCTTAGTTAGGGACCTCCAGTAATAGAGCAGCCGTGAAGTGGCCTGGAGGCTTATCATATCTTTTGCAAAACATATGTAACGAAGAGCTCTAAATTTCCTATTATTACATAGTATATAGTTCTTCTTACTAACAGCCAGCAGAGTGCGTGGGAAATATCCCTTTTGTATTTCTTGATGAGAGAAACAGGAACAGTAACCTGCTCACTGCGAAACAGACACATTGGGGTTAATCCTATTGAGAGCGAGTTGCAAGTTAGGAAATGTTTCATGAAACTCACAGACATGCGCACGAAATAAAGAAATAGCAATAAAACATTCAAATAAATACTTACATGTGGGATGCATAAAGCAATTAAAGAGTTGATTTTGAGGTAACTTGAGGCCTTTTTTTTAAACCCCCAAAATGACATGTAATTATTGGATTATTGGACTAATTAAACTAGTTAGTCATTAAGGGGGTGGGGGTGTTTCCAAGTGGCTCTGCACGGTGTCCTAACATTTTAACCTTAAAATAAGGTATTTCCCTACCAATCTCACCCCCATGAGCTATGCACGGATAAATGCAAGTTTACTCTGTCCGGTTCGGAGCGAGTGTCTGATTGGATTGAAAAAAACTGCGAATTTGCAGAGATTACTGCAATTTACACTTTGCATTTCACAACTCACACCTAGTTTGCAGCTAATAGGATTGACCCCTATTGGGCGAGATGTAATAGGGTCCGAGGCCACAGGAGGTGCATTCGATCTAGGACATTTTTTTAAAGGAGCAATCACTTACAAGGCATGGTTTAGCTTTTTAAGTGATAGCACCTTTAAAAAAGTCTGAGATCGGCTGGCATCCTGCACCTCCAGCGACCTCGGACCCTATTACATCTCGCTCATTATGCTGATTAGGCAGCAGCCAAGGGTGCGTAGCATTTGAAACCTGCTCAGCTGCATTGATGAAGCAGCTTTATCAGAGAATGTTACGAGTACAGCTCTAAGTTTATGATCAGTATCACATATGATTACAATGCATGGGTGAAGTTAGGATTTCTGTCAGTAATTACTTACAGCTTTCTAGAATATAGATGTCAAAATAGGGTAGTGCGCGCCAAAGGGGCGCGCCAAAAATATAGGACATGGTTTAATGTGAAAGGGGTGTAGCTTAATGGGAAAGGGGCGTGGCAACAGAATAGTACCAATTCACATTACACCACACAGTTGTGTCCGTTATTCAAATTATAGCACACAGTATTGCCACTTTTACATGTTATACCTCACAGTAGTACCCCTTATACACATTATGCCATGGTAGAGCCACTTATACATATTACACCAGCTAGAGTGCCTTATACGTATTAGGCCGAGAAGAACCCCTAATACACATTACACCAGCTAGAGTCCCTTATACGCATTACACAAGGTAGAACCCTTTCAGAGAGTGAGAGGTGTGTGTGTATTCCCCCACAACCATTCCCCAGAGCATCTTTATTGGACTTACATGTCTTGTCCCTATATTTGGAACAACAGCAGTCCACAGCCGTATCCTGTACCCAGAAGTCCTGCAGGGGAAAACCTGGGGAGGCAGAGGGCACACTTGGACATGCTGCCTGCTGTATTTATAGCATCCAGCTGTTAACTGGCATCAACTGGGGTGGACGAAGATGGTGCATCCACAGGACAAATGTGCGATGTGTAACTCACCATCTGCACCTCTCTAGTTACAGTCCAGGGGAGGATACTCCCCCCCAAAATCTCTTTTCTATGTCTCACTCTCTTTAAATGTATAACTTTACCTGCCCATAAATAACCCCCCAATCCCCATTCCTATGACTCTATAATTTTCTTTCATTTGTAAACTAACCTTCTTTAATTGTACTCCTCCCCTCCAATCGTATCACTTCACTTCTTACAATATAGTCTTATGTTAAAGTTACATTCATTCTTATCCAGTCACCCCTCCCAATCTCTGTGAGGGCTGGGTGGGGGTACAGTCACCGACTGTCTGAATGGAGCTGGTGTGGCTGCCTGCTGAGCTCACTCATTGGAGGACAGCCTACTGCTCCCACCCACTTGCCCAAACAATGCAGCTCCTTGAGGCACACAGGCACAGCACTGTGGGATGGGTGAGACATGATGATACTGCGCCGGAAATGGTGTAAGCTGGGAGGGGGTGGAGCATGCGGTGGAAAGCTGCAATGCTGCCCACTGTGTGGCATGTAGTGGTGTGCTCAGTAAAGAAGGAGCCGAGCACAACACTACATACAAGACAGCGGGCAGCACTGCAGCTAGTGGTGGGGGTGAGTGGCCCTGCGGGTGCTGCGGGATGGTGCACCCACAGAGCATATGCACTGCATATGCACTGTGTACCAGGCACCGCTGGGTCACCTAGTTAGGGACATGCCTCCTGCATTTATTCTGTGGTTCTGCGGTGCCTATACTGTTAAATTGAGCAAGAAGGCAGCAGTGTTTCACGAGTTAAAGGGGGTAGTACGGATGGTGTAATGGTTAGCATTACTGCCTCACAGCACTGAGGTCATGGGATCAATTCCCACCATGTCCCTAACTGTGCGGAGTTTGTATATTCTCCCCGTACTTGCGTGGATTTCCTCCGGGAACTCCGGTTTCCTCCCACAATCCAAAAATATACTGGTAGGTTAATTGGCTCCCAACGAAATGAACCCTAGTGTGAATGTGTGTGCATGTACATGTGATAGGGAATATAGATTGTAAGCTCCACTGGGGCAGGGACTGATGTGAATGAGCAAATATTCTCTGGAAAGTGCTGCGGAATATGTGTGTGCTATAAAAATAACTGTTATTAATAAATAAATAAATAAATAAATAAAGGTAAGTATTGCTACTACCTGTACTACTACCTCATCCACTAGAGAATCACAGTGACTGCCATACTATACAGAGAACATCAGTGGCCGCCATTTAATGCAGAGAGCATCACAGTAACTACCATATAATACAGAGAGCATTAGTGACTGTCATATAATGCAACTAGCATCAGTGACCACCATATATTGCAGAGCATTAGTGATTGTCATATAATGCAGAGAACATCAGTTTCAGACATATAATACAGATAACATCAGTGACCACCTATAATACAGAGAGCATGAATGCTTGCCATAAAAGATGGAAAGTATCAGTAACTACTATATAATATAGAGAGCATCAATGGCTACCATATAATACAGAGAGCATCCAGAGAATCTTACACAGATGCTAATAAATTAATGTATCCAATATTAAACAATTAGGAGGCACACAACACAATTTCAACAAATGGATACAGACCTAGGAAGACTCCACATTGAAGGTACCACATAAAAAATCCCAACTAGGATTTTCTAAAATGTATTTTTACACAATCCTTTTGGGAGACTGTCCTTTTGATAGATGAGTTAAAACTGTAGCTTTTTGGTATGTCACATGTCTATGTTCACAGATGGAAAAATATTAAGGCATGAAAACAAAAGAACCCTATACATATGGTAAAAAATGGAGGAAGCGTGGTTATGTGTTGGGCCTGTGCTGCTGTGCCTGGCATGGGGTGCCTTAAATAATCTGTGTAAATTGCAATTAAATATCAAGACTGTCAATGCATTTTGTAGTGAAACATACTGCCCATTGTCAGAAAACTCTGGCTCAGGTCCAGAGGTGTAGCTAGGCGCCATGGTGCCCGGAGCAAGAGTATGTTTTGGCACCCCCCTCCTCTGTACTGACCCCCAACTGAGATGAACCCCCCATCCCAAACTCTCAAAATTGCCCCCCCCCCTACTTGATAATCCCCCAGTGCCTCTATGAAAATAATACCCTAGAACTGCCATACCAGACTTGATAATCCCACTATGTTACAATCCCTCAGGCTGCTGCGGCACAGCTCTCTCTGCCTCTCAGGCAATTCTGGGACATTATTTTCTCGTTTCAATGAAAATAATGTCCTAGAATTGCCTGAGCGGCAGAGACAGCTGTGCTGCAGCAGCCTGAGGGGCAGAGACAGCTGCACTGCAGCAGCTCGAGGGTCAGAGAGAGGTGTTTCAGCAGCCTAAGGGGCAGAGGGAAGTGCTGCAGCAGCCTGAGAGGCAGCGAGAGGTTCTGCAGCATCAAGGTAGAGAGAAGTGCTGCAGCAGCCAGGGCAGAGAGAGGTCCTGCAGAAGCCGGGACAGGAAGAGGTGCTACAGCAGCTAGGGCAGAGAGAGCTGTTGCAGCATCTAAAGTGGAGACATGTGATGCAGCTTCCAGGAAAGAGAGAGATGCTGCAGCAGCGAGGGCAGAGAGTGATGCTGCAGGACAGAAGTAACCCTACTGCACAGCTACAAGCTGACAGTGAGACACATAAAGAGGGTGGGCAGAGCTCTGGCATGTGCCAGCTGTCTGTGTCTCCTGCATACTTGCCTACTTTAGATTTCTCCTCTCTGGGAGAAGCCTGGAGAGGAGACCCTGCAGGAGACTTCGGGTGGCAGGGCCAGGCTGTGGCATCATCAAGCCCCGCCCCCACATCGGAAAATGCCATGATTCGCGGGTCCGCGGGAAGGGGGTGTGGCTAAAATGATGCGATTTGCATCGTTTTAACGCCTTCTCCACCCCACGGACCAGCAAATATGGGAGATTATCTCTCCATCCTGCCTGCATCTCTAGGGTGTGAGCAGGATGTGGGAGACCTGCCTACTCTTCCGGGTGTGCGGGGGGCAACCCCAAAAAAACAGGAGCCTCCCGCAGCTTCTGGTAGAGTAGGCAAGTATGGTCTCCTGCTGTCGCCTCTACCCTGCCCTGTTCCCTACCTAGTTTCTGAGTCTGAGTCAGTGTGCGCCCCTCTGCTCCTCCTCTTCCTGCTCTGCGGCTGCCAGTACAGTGGGCCGTGGAAACGGAGGTGACAGGCGGCAGTGCGCCCTCTACCTTTTTCAGCACCCGGAGCTCGCGCTCCACCGGAGCCACCCTCACTACACCCCTGCTCAGGTCATGCATCCTCCAACAGGATAATGACTCAAAACACAACTAAGAGCACCCAAGAATGAATAAGAACAGGACATCTTACTGTTCTGAGGTTTCCTTCTGTAAACCCTGATCTGAACACTATAGAACATCTATGGAAAGATCTAAAAGGTGCAGTCTAGAGAAAGCGCCCATCAAACCTGAGACAGCTGGAGCAGGTATAGATGTCTCATTGAGAGCTACAGAAATTGCTTGATTGTGCAACAAAATATTAGGATAAGGGTCCCATCATTTTTGGCCATGCCATTTACATTTGTTTCATTATTTAAAATATTCTGTTCAATCATAATTTGAATGCAAAGTCTGGTTTCTATTAAATATGGAATAAACAATGCTGGATGCCAGAAGAGAAAAATAATACAGCTGCGCCCGGGATTAACAGAGCATATAGTAAACCATAATTAATCCATTAATTGCACATGCGGATACAGGTCACCGAGTGTCAAATCAATCAAACCCAATCAATAATGCACATAAATGTTTTAATATAACAAAATAAAATTATATTTAAAATATACTGTGCACAGTATCAAATTAATATTGCTTTAAAAAAGCCAAGGAGAAAACATATAAGACATAAATCATAAAAATGTATCCAGTTATGGACACAACACTGTAGCATAAATAATATCTCAGACTTGTCTCAATTGGGAAATATGGTCATTGAGAAACACTGTTTGCGCAATTGATTTTTTATACAATGACTATAAAATCAATTTAAAGTCCACAATATTGTATGGTGCTATATAAAATTCGCACAGATATCTCAATTCATCAAGTCCATACGGTATATAACTGGTCTTATGAAAGTACTGTTCGTGCAAAAAAAACTGTGATATAAATTACTTGTTCACTAAAACAGGTACGTGTGGCGTCCCACCGTGATGTTACCTGATATGTAGTAAAGGTAGGAGCTGATGTTCGGATTAAGCACACCTCATGTGGCTGCTAAATTGACTGGTAATGTTGAGACCGCTGGTCCTTGATTAAATAGCGGAGGGAAAGGTGCTAGTAATGACCGCCAGACTGCGCTGGCCTCAATGATCACCTCGTGATGCTCTCACCGGAAAATCCGTCCCGTAGATAGTGTAGATAGTGACCGCCAGACTGCGCTGGCCCGAAGGATCACCTCTTACCGCTCTCACCGGCAGACCCGTCCTGTGGCGAGGAGGAGCCGAGCTGGATTTAAACACCTCACGTCAACCCGCCGGGTCAGATGGAAAAGATGTGACCGATAAGCTGCAGCAGAGATAGATTAGCTGTGTCTCATAGGCACCAGTAAAGGCTTTTTTGTCGGTTCGGACCTCTGGATATCAGACCAGAGGAATAACGTGTAGCAGGTATCCCAGGTGGGAACAATAGGGAGGAGTCCTAACGCGTTTCGTCACACCCACGTGACTTTCTCAAAGGTATGACTCCTGTGGCCAAATTCAGAGTTATATACCCCTTCCATACAGCACCTGTGTTGTGTTTTTAATCACAGTGCAAAGCTGTCATCAGCCTTAGATCTAATTGCGCACATTTTTCATTCATTCTTAGCAAGTATCCACAGTAATATATAGAGACAAAACATGTTAATGATAATAAAAACTTCATTATACTGCACATTGTTTTCAAATTTATATCTTAAAATAATGACACTCGGTAGCCTGACCTCATGGCAATAATAAAAATTTGGAGTGATATAGCACTAACAATAATACATAAAAATATATATAGCAATTATAAACACAGAGAGAGAGACAACAAAAGTAAGAAAAAACATTGAGATAGTATCCCTGATGGTAAAATTACATTTCTATACCTAGACAAAGCTTCATGTTGGATATAAATATGTATTAATAATATAATATCCATACATATAAATCAAAATCGACTATAATATTTATAATTCAAATTTTTAGACATATGAACTGATTAGTCAATTAATATGATATAATGTCATATTAATAAATTGAATCCATTAAGTATACACAGAAATTAATAAATTAAATTATCTATATATGTCTTGAACTATGATCATGTCTTTTTATCTTTTTACCAGAAAAAAAAAAAAAAAAAAAATATATGAATAAAAAATTCTAAATAAAAAAAAATATATATAAAATAATAATGAAATTTCATTATTATTTTATATATATATTTTTTTATTTAGAATTTTTTATTCATATATTTTTTTTTTTTTTTTTTTCTGGTAAAAAGATAAAAAGACATGATCATAGTTCAAGACATATATAGATAATTTAATTTATTAATCCTCCCTATTGTTCCCACCTGGGATACCTGCTACACGTTATTCCTCTGGTCTGATATCCAGAGGTCCGAACCGACAAAAAAGCCTTTACTGGTGCCTATGAGACACAGCTAATCTATCTCTGCTGCAGCTTATCGGTCACATCTTTTCCATCTGACCCGGCGGGTTGACGTGAGGTGTTTAAATCCAGCTCGGCTCCTCCTCGCCACAGGACGGGTCTGCCGGTGAGAGCGGTAAGAGGTGATCCTTCGGGCCAGCGCAGTCTGGCAGTCACTATCTGCACTATCTACGGGACGGATTTTCCGGTGAGAGCATCACGAGGTGATCATTGAGGCCAGCGCAGTCTGGCGGTCATTACTAGCACCTTTCCCTCCGCTATTTAATCAAGGACCAGCGGTCTCAACATTACCAGTCAATTTAGCAGCCACATGAGGTGTGCTTAATCCGAACATCAGCTCCTACCTTTACTACATATCAGGTAACATCACGGTGGGACGCCACACGTACCTGTTTTAGTGAACAAGTAATTTATATCACAGTTTTTTTTGCACGAACAGTACTTTCATAAGACCAGTTATATACCGTATGGACTTGATGAATTGAGATATCTGTGCGAATTTTATATAGCACCATACAATATTGTGGACTTTAAATTGATTTTATAGTCATTGTATAAAAAATCAATTGCGCAAACAGTGTTTCTCAATGACCATATTTCCCAATTGAGACAAGTCTGAGATATTATTTATGCTACAGTGTTGTGTCCATAACTGGATACATTTTTATGATTTATGTCTTATATGTTTTCTCCTTGGCTTTTTTAAAGCAATATTAATTTGATACTGTGCACAGTATATTTTAAATATAATTTTATTTTGTTATATTAAAACATTTATGTGCATTATTGATTGGGTTTGATTGATTTGACACTCGGTGACCTGTATCCGCATGTGCAATTAATGGATTAATTATGGTTTACTATATGCTCTGTTAATCCCGGGCGCAGCTGTATTATTTTTCTCTTCTTATATTCATATACAAACGTACAGAAGTTTGTTTGCAGCAGCGAACGGGAGACACAGAGGTACGATCAATTTGGATGTACACGTGCACATTTGCATGTGTATATATACACATACATATCCAATTTTTCCTTAAAATTAGCGCCTAGGTATTTCGTTTTTTTAATGCTGGATGCCAATTACTTTTGTCACTTTCAAACGATTTCAGTAAAAAAAATGAGTTATTTTTTCATGGAAGGGTACCAACAAATGTATCCATGTCTGTAAAGGAATAATTTTATAATAGAAAATGATAAGAACATTGTATCAAAGTCATTTATTCAAAAACTAAGGGGTGAAAAATGTGGGGAAAAGCAAAATGGGCATGCACATATGCAGAGTCATAGGGCGGGATTCAATTCTTTTCACCCCTTTCCACACCTGTTCTGTTTCTGCCCTCAGGGACGTTGTATCATTATTTCAGCTCGCTACCCCCGGTGTAACGAGGCACCCAACCCTTTACACAGCTAAATCTAATTACTATGGGCACAATATGCGCGATAACGGAGATCATTTTAGAAAGGAAATTGGCCATGATATATCATTTGAATCTCACCCATTATGTACACATCTGGATATGCGCAAACCTCCACAACACCAGAATATGGTTTTATTTTACAACTTCAACATCAGCATAGAGATGAGCGGGTTCGGTTTCTCTGAATCCGAACCCGCACGAACTTCATGTTTTTTTCACGGGTCCGAGCAGACTCGGATCTTCCCGCCTTGCTCGGTTAACCCGAGCGCGCCCGAACGTCATCATGACGCTGTCGGATTCTCGCGAGACTCGGATTCTATATAAGGAGCCGCGCGTCGCCGCCATTTTCACACGTGCATTGAGATTGATAGGGAGAGGACGTGGCTGGCGTCCTCTTCATTTAGATTAGGGTTGAGAGAGAGAGAGAGAGATTGACCTGAGGCTGTGATACTGTAGAAGAGAGTGCAGAGTTTAGTGACTGACGACCACAGTGACCACCAGACAGTGCAGTTGTTTGTTTTATTTAATATATCCGTTCTCTGCCTGAAAAAAACGATACACACAGTGACTCAGTCACATACCATATCTGTGTGCACTGCTCAGCCCAGTGTGCTGCATCAATGTATATATATATCTGACTGTGCTCAGCTCACACAGCTTATAATTGTGGGGGAGACTGGGGAGCACTGCAGTGCCAGTTATAGGTTATAGCAGGAGCCAGGAGTACATAATATTATATTAAAATTAAACAGTGCACACTTTTGCTGCAGGAGTGCCACTGCCAGTGTGACTAGTGACCAGTGACCTGACCACCAGTATATATAATATTAGTAGTATACTATCTCTTTATCAACCAGTCTATATTAGCAGCAGACACAGTACAGTGCGGTAGTTCACGGCTGTGGCTACCTCTGTGTCGGCACGCGGCAGCCCGTCCATAATTGTATATACCACCTAACCGTGGTTTTTTTTTCTTTCTTTATAGTCATACTAGTTACGAGTATACTATCTCTTTATCAACCAGTCTATATTAGCAGCAGACACAGTACAGTGCGGTAGTTCACGGCTGTGGCTACCTCTGTGTCGGCACTCGGCAGCCCGTCCATAATTGTATATACCACCTAACCGTGGTTTTTTTTTCTTTCTTTATACATACATACTAGTTACGAGTATACTATCTCTTTATCAACCAGTCTATATTAGCAGCAGACACAGTACAGTGCGGTAGTTCACGGCTGTGGCTACCTCTGTGTCGGCACTCGGCAGCCCGTCCATAATTGTATATACCACCTAACCGTGGTTTTTTTTTCTTTCTTTATACATACATACTAGTTACGAGTATACTATCTCTTTATCAACCAGTCTATATATTAGCAGCAGACACAGTACAGTGCGGTAGTTCACGGCTGTGGCTACCTCTGTGTCGTGATAAAACTAAATATTTATCGTGTATATAACCCTTTATGAGGTCTAAGAACAACGTACGCTATCTACGTAAGAAGTACCGTAAGGGTACGCAAGTTGCGTATCGATCGCTTAGCCGTGATCGAGACGCTCAGGCGTCACGTTCACTCACGGCCAAGTGATCGCAGGCAGGCAGACTATTGGCTGTTGACTTATCGTAATGATTCGCTATAGCGTAGCAGCGCTCGGGACCACGAGGAGATCACCAGCGATGCAGACGCTCACAACGTTAAACCTTTATATCTATACCTTTAGCAATGAAATACACAGCAAACCTTAATGTAGAGACAAAGTGTAAGTGTAACCTTGTGTAACCTGATTAACTACAAAGCTGCTTGAGTGTCACCGATGCTCAGGGAGTACTTAACACTATAAAGAATACGCAGATACCTGGGCTTAGGGTCCGAAACCTATTATGTGTATTATGACTATTATACTTGCAAAAGGAATCACAGTACAAATGATACACTACAATATAACATAAACCAACTAACCAGATAACTACACGGGAAATACAATACAATACAATTCAAGTCTAATCAAGGAAAAATACGAGAGAAAGAGAAGAGAGGGAGAGAGAGAAATGGCTCACAGTAAGACAATATGATTACGGAGAGAACTTACGCACAAGGGGAACGATCGCATGCGCCTCGATATCCAGCTCCCGATTATCAGCAATGAGAACCGTTGAAGAGAGTGCAGTTGGATATGGTCGGCCCGCTATTTATGCCCCACACACAATACAATTCAATGGTCCCTACAATCTCATTGTTCATTGGACACAGGAATTCGGCTTCGCATTATAACAAAAGGTCATAGGTTGATTCATACAGGTGGGCTGTGACTATTTCCAACTGCTCAGGTGGGAGGGAAACTGGGTTTCCCGCCGCATGGGTAATAAAGTGCAAATAAAGTAAATGTTCATAAACTTCTTATGTCCATAACTATTCGCACGAGCGATTGATCTGCTTCAAACCAACACCGGAATATTTCTAATTAAATATTCTTCCGATGGATACTAAACACCACTGTATTACTCCTATCTGACCCTTCGTATCAAACAAAGAGGGATTCCTCTGTTCATAAACATTCTATATTAACCAAACTTTCAGAATCTATCAAAGGGACCATGATCTACAAAATACATTATTAGTGAAAATATGTAATGATTGAGTCGCACGCTATGATCGCATAAACTCTACCGTAAATACGCATACCATGCGCCTGCGGGTGCACGCGACTGTGAGTATGCGCACGTACGGGAGAGCGTACGCATGCGCAGCACGGACCTGTGTGAGGTGCAAATATGGTAGTGTGCATAGAGATATTTTTCTGACTTTGACAGTCCACCCTTTGGCAGTCAATAATAACTGCCACTTCCTGAAAACATTTCAAAAGGAGAAAAATATATGTCAGGGGTTAATTCATTTCCATGGTTGGGTAAGGGAGGAGAGAGGAGTAGGTGGGAAGAGGGTATGACCTAGTGAGATAGCAGAAGCATGTGTGTATGAGTCCATGTTTGGGGGGTCATGTATCTCGTGCCGTACGTGTTGTAAATCAAGCTTCGAGGTATTGCGAAGTATACATTTGAATTCCTTCTTATCCCGTGGTACAGGTCTGTGGATGGGCTGTCAAACTTTACCGAGCTCTTTTCGGATTTTGAACAAAATGGGGAGCACATTTTAGTTGATGATACATGAATGGGGGAATATGTGATTGCTGATATCTGTGCCTGTATTCCCTATACTATGTGTGTCATTACCTGAGGGTTGTAGAAATGAAGAAAAGACATAATTACGGTAAATGCGGTGGTATTCTATGTCAGGTTAATGTACATCTGTCGGTTGAAGTTTTGTTCGGTATCAGTTGAAAGTCGTCTTCTTTGCGCTGTTTTGCTCATTAAGCGTGAGCAATAAGCTTTGTCAATGCCATTAGATTTACAAAAAATGTTGGGCTAGCGTAATTTTAAGAATTCTAGGGAAACTGGGGATCCATGGCAAAGTTCATCAAGTGTCCATATCTCAAGTGGTCAAAACTTCTTCTTTGGTCTATCCGTTGTCTGTATAGCGTCTCATCAACTTCCTCGTCCAAGGGGGTCTTGTTATCTTGGAGAAAAACCAGAAAAACAGGTGAAAGAAACGGACCGTAGAAATCGCATTTTCATCACATCATTGTTTCTATCGTTGGGTCGTAAATCAAATCCAGGTTAATTACAGTTTCCTCACTCCTCAAACTCATCACTCTGGTACTTTGTTTGCACCTCATTAAAGCCTGCCCGCATCTAAATATCAATCCAATCGATATAACGACACCTAAGATACATAGTAGAAACTTCCCAACATCCATTATGACTCCTTGAGCCCAGTCTCCTAAACCAGAGAACCAATTTCGCGGGTTCAACCATGACACCCATCCAGTCAGCTCATTACCTACAGCAGCAAGAGTGAGATTGTGTTTTCGGCGAAATTCCCACTTTAATTGGAGAATATCGTCCATCTTTTGGTCTATGACCTCTACCGGATCCTCGGTGCTATTTGTGATATACGTGCAACACTTCACGCCGTACTGTGTTGCCAATGTAACACAATATCCGCCTGTCACTGCTGTGAGGTAATTAAGAACCATTCTATGCTGTACCAGTTCTGTTTTATAAGCTTGAAGTTCTCTTCCAGTATATCTAAACGTGTCATCATACATTTCAGTGATATTATCTAACAAATTGGCGAGTGCGGAAATGTATCTATAATTCATCACTCCTCGAGCGGTGCGAGTGAAATCTAACGCCACCAGAACCTGAATCCCGGTGGATTCATGGATCAGATCAGAGGCCGGATGCTCTAACCTTTCTGACAGTTGTCTTTTAACGAGGTGCTCGTAATGAGTGTGAGTATAAGGAGCTTGGGCACCACGGTGTATGTCTTTCATTTTATCATGTGTTACAGTCATTACTTCAGGCAATACTCTTCCAATATAACACAATCCTTCAGAGTTTGGGGCAAGCCACTTGTACGCCTTTCTCCCGCATATGAAATATGCATCATCGGGGAGAACATATGGGACGGAGAAAGACATTACCATATTACACACCTTCCAGGTGAAATCTCCTAGCCCTAATTCTTCCATCTGCTTAATGCACGTATCAGGTTGTACGATATGTGCACAGTATCCTGGTGATACTTCTCCAACTCTAGTAATCCTATTTCCTAGGGTGTATCTATACCGGAAAGTTTTTCCTCTACTGGCTATGTGGTGTACAAGCTCTGTATCTGTAGGCATTATATCTGCTCTATGTGAAAAGGTCATGGTGTGGTTACTCCATGATACTTCCCAATTTCCCGGCTTTCTGGGATTGGAGATGTTAAAACATAATAGGGACCTATCCACGTGGTATTGGTGGAGCTTCAAACTAGGAGGGCTGGAGATATTAAACCTCCGGTCCACCGGTCTCCCACCATTTAACTCAAGTACCTCCCCTATCGTTAAAGGAAATGGTACTAGCCCTGATTTGCTATGACCCTGAGGTACTTGAGAGCATACCCAACAATCTGTTTTGTTTAATACATTACCCACTAAGGAGTGATAATCACTCAATGGATGTCGGTCCATATGGATATTAAAACTGGATTGGCATTTCTTAATGCACCCATCTTCAATGACATTGTTACAGAGCCTACAGATACAGTTTTCTTCAGCTAACAATCCGTCACAATTTCTTCTGTGGTCAATGCTATCGGATCGTTTTCTGATACTCGCCTTTGCTTGTTGGTTAGGTTGATCTTGGAAAACTACGCCTCCATCTTTATCATCAGAACCCATTCCAGAACCTCTATCGACCTCCATGGTACTCTCGCCGGAACAGACTGCTCTGGTCAACATCATGGTCAACAGGAAAATCCGGATCACAGTTTCTTGGGGCAAGTCCATCTTTGAGGAGGAGACGAAGAAGAATGAGAAGGAGGAAAAATACATTTGAGGGAGAGGGGATGGGAAGTGGAAAAAAAACAATAAAAGGGAGTGGGGAGTCGACAACAGCTCTCGGTCTTCAAGGCTCAGGTGCCGCCTCAGTCCTCCTGGAACAGACACTCCAGTGATACAACCTCTACCGTCTGTTCCTTATCACGGGACTTCTCTGGATCAGCAACCTTCTTGCAGTGGGATGAATGGACCCAAGTCTCTCTCTCAGCAACCTTCAATGCTGTCGTGCTAGTCAATAAGACCTGGTATGGTCCTTCCCATCTGTCAATAAGGCAACCTGAGCGTAGAAAATTTCGTACCATTACATAATCCCCAGGTTCAATGTCATGACAACTACTATCAGGTAGATCAGGAATCACCAACTTTAGATTATCATTTTGATTCCTTAACTGTTTACTCATGTTAATCAAGTACTTTACAGTTACTTCATTGTTACATTTCAAATCATCCTGAGGGTTAATCATGACATGCGGTTGTCGACCAAATAAGATTTCAAAGGGGGACAGATTAAGAGGGGACCTGGGAGTGGTTCTGATACTGTACAATACAATGGGTAAAGCTTCTGGCCATGTCAATCCTGTCTCTGCCATCACTTTACTCAATTTATTTTTAATAGTGCTGTTCACTCTTTCGACCTTCGCACTCGCCTGTGGACGGTACGGAGTGTGCAGCTTGCTATCAATTCCCATCAACTTACACATTCCTTGAAAGACATCACCTGTAAAATGGGTACCCCTATCACTTTCGATTATTCTAGGGATACCATATCTACATACAAATTCCTGCACAATTTTCTTAGCTGTAAACATAGCGGTATTTGTAGCTGCAGGAAATGCTTCGACCCAATTCGAGAAAACATCTATACAAACAAGTACATATTTCAAATTCCGACAAGGGGGTAATTGAATGAAGTCAATTTGTATTACCTGGAAAGGGCCGCCGGCAGGTGGGATATGGGATGGTTCTGTAGGTATTGCCTTTCCAATATTCTTTCTCAGACAGGTAAGGCATGACATTGCTCTTTTACTCGCATGAGAGGAGAATCCTGGGGCGCACCAATAGGCTCTTACCAATTTGCACATTCCCTCCTTGCCTAGATGAGTCAGCCCGTGAGCTGCTTCAGCCAGACATGGAAGATATGCTCTGGGGGCCACTGGTTTACCATGTCCATCCGTCCAGAGTCCTGAGGACTCTTGGCCACATCCCTTTGCCTTCCAGACTGCCTTTTCCTGTGTGGAACACAAATTTTGCATTTTACACAACTTCTGTGTGTTGATGGTATTGAATACCATCAGTTGTGTGGTGTCTGTCTGTATGGGGGTAGCAGCTGCTAACTTAGCAGCATCGTCTGCTCGGCTGTTACCAAGTGATACCGGGTCTTGGCTATATGTGTGTGCTTTACATTTGATAACAGCCACTCTGTCGGGTTCCTGTATCGCTGTTAGAAGCCTTTTTATGTGAGCTGCATGCGCTACCGGTGTACCAGCTGCCGTCATGAAATTTCTGAGGTGCCATAGGGCTCCGAAATCATGGACTACCCCGAATGCGTATCTAGAATCGGTGTAGATATTGGCTGACTTACCCTTAGCCAATTCACATGCTCTGGTTAGGGCGACCAGTTCAGCAACCTGGGCTGAGTGAGGTGGGCCTAGCGGTTCCGCTTCTATGGTGTCTTGGTCATCTACGACTGCGTATCCAGTACACAAGTCTCCCGAGTCTGACTGTCTGTGACAACTACCGTCCGTGTAGAACGTGAGTTCTGCATCTTCCAGTGGGTTGTCACTGATGTCAGGCCTTGCGGTAAAATTTTGGGTCAAATATTCCATACAATCATGTGTATCTTCCTTTGTATTAAATCCTCCTTCCCCAGCACTCTCACCTTCCACCCTTTGTGCCTGACCAGGCACACCTGGGAGATATGTTGCAGGATTTAATGCACTGCATCTCCTTATGGTGATGTTTACGGGGGCCATTAGTGCTAATTCCCATCTTGTAAACCTCGCTGATGAGACGTGTCTGGTTTGGGCAGAATTCAATAAGGCTGATACCGCATGTGGCGTATGGATTGTGAGGTTGTGGCCTAGCACGACATCTTCGCTTTTTGTCACTAGCAATGCTATCGCAGCAACGCTTCGCAAGCATGTGGGGAGGGATCGCGCTACCGTATCTAGCTGAGCGCTGTAGTATGCAACTGGCCTGCTGGCATCACCGTGTTTTTGGGTTAGTACGCCTGCCGCGCAACCAGCACTTTCTGTTCCGTATAGTTCAAAGGGTTTCCCATAGTCTGGCATACCTAGTGCTGGTGCCTGCGTTAGGCACTGTTTGAGTCTCTCAAATGCTGTTTCGGACTCGTCTGTATGCGAAATCCTATCAGGTTTGTTCGAGGAGACCATTTCCTGCAAAGGTAACGCTAAAATGGAAAACCCTGGGATCCAATTACGGCAATACCCACACATTCCTAAAAACGTTCTGATCTGTTGCTGGGTTTGTGGCAGGGTCATGTCTCTAATTGCTTGGATTCTATCAGCGGTCAGGTGTCTCAGTCCTTGTGTTAGACAGTGTCCCAAATATTTTACCTTAGTTTGGCATAATTGCAACTTGTCTTTGGACACCTTGTGTCCGGTGTCTGAAAGATGAAACAGGAGCTGTTTCGTATCCTTCAGAGATGCTTCCAGTGAATCTGAACACAGTAATAAATCGTCCACATACTGTATCAATACTGATCCACTGTCTGGTTGGAAAGACTGTAAACAATCATGCAAAGCCTGAGAAAATATACTTGGACTATCTATGAAACCTTGGGGCAATCGAGTCCACGTGTATTGGACTCCTCTGTATGTGAATGCAAACAAATATTGGCTGTCAGGGTGCAGAGGTACCGAAAAGAAAGCGGAGCAGAGGTCAATAACAGTGAAAAATTTGGCAGTGGGAGGGATTTGCATTAGGATGACAGCTGGATTTGGCACTACGGGGAACTGACTCTCAACTATTTTGTTAATCCCCCTTAGATCCTGCACTAGCCTGTAACCCCTCCCCCCACTCTTCTTAACAGGGAAGATGGGACTATTGGCAGTGCTGGACGTTCTTACCAGAATGCCCTGTTGTAGCAAGCGCTCTATTACTGGGTAAACTCCTAACTCCACCTCTGGCTTCAGAGGATACTGTGGGATTTTTGGAGCTATCCTACCATCTTTTACTTGTACAACTACTGGAGCTACGTTTGCCATTAATCCAGTGTCCTGTCCGTCTTTTGTCCAAAGTGACTCTGGTATCTGAGATGTCATCTCTTCTACTTGGGATGGATTCCTATTTGTCATAATGGTATGTGACATTAATTTTGATGGGGAGTCTAACATGTCTCGCACTTCCTGAGCGTGTTTCTCAGGTATGTCCAAGAATACACCTTCAGGAGTACAATAAATGACGCACCCCATTTTACACAGTAAGTCTCTTCCCAGGAGATTGGTTGGTGCCGATGCAGCCAGCAAAAAGGAATGCTTGGTATGCAAAGGCCCTATTGTAATCTCGGCTGGTTTGCTAACAGGGTAGTGCTGGACTACTCCTGTTACTCCCATGGCTGGAATTGTCCTACCAGTGGTCCTCATGCCCACTGTCGAATTTATCACTGACTTGGCCGCCCCTGTGTCTACAAGAAAGTTTAAAGTTTTACCAGCTACATTGATTGCGACCTCGGGTTCACTTTCAAGGTTGGCAATCAATTTCACTTGCTGCAGATTACAGGTATGGCCACACCCCTATTGGGTATGGTGACCTCCCTGAATCCTGCTGGCAGCAACTATTTGTGAGGGAGATAGTTGGGAACTACCAGAGGCATGCCAGTCTCTGTTTGGGGGATATCTTTTTGTTTCCCCTGTATGTGGCTCATAACTCCGTTTCTGCGGACCTTGCTCCCAATGTCGTGTGTCGTGTCGTTGTCTAGGGGGTTGGTATGATCTTTGCGAATTTTTCGCTCTACAGTCTCGTGCATAGTGTCCCTGTCTTTGACAAGAATAACATGTTATCATAGTTGACTTACCCACAGGGTTGGATGGTACATACGCAGGCTGCTTTGTGGTCAGAGCCTGTATACTTACTGACATTAGCTTATCACTCTGCGACTCCCTGTGTCTGGTGATGTTTCGGTCGTGATCAATAGCAGCCTCTCTCAAAGTGGACACTGACAGACCTCGCCAACATGGTTGCGTGGTCTGTACCCTTGCCTTTAATGTTTCCTTCAAACCATCCATTAGTACAGATACTGCTACTTCTCGATGGTTTGGATTTGTCCTAATGTCCTCTATACCAGTGTACTTTGCCATTTCTAATAGTGCCCGGTGAAAATATTCTGCAGCTGTTTCTGACTCTTTTTGTTTAATGGAAAATATTTTGTTCCATTTAACAACTGCTGGGAAATGCTCCTTTAACTGTAAGTTTATCCTTCTTACGTTATCTTTGTTGTACACATCTGTAAGAGGTACATCCAGATCTAGTCCACAATCAGCTAAAAATTGAGCTGAGTCGACATTGGAGGGTAAACAAGCTTTTAGCAATATCTGCCAATCTTTATTATTGGGCTCTAAAGTGTTTCCTAAGTCTGTGATGTATTTTTGGCTGGCAACTAAATCTTTTCTAGGGTCAGGGAATTCAGACACTATGGTCCTTAATTCCATTCGGGAAAATGGGCTGTACATGGCAATGTTCCTTATGGGAGTGGCTCCTGATACATCTGTTTTCCCATTGGGAACTGCTATTACCCTAACAGGAGTAATTCTAACAACCTCATTCTGTGTAGACTCTACAGCTTGTGGTGAAATAGTCTCAGCATAATGCATGGTGCCGTACTTACCAGTTGATACGACCTCACCTATCCCTCCGCTAGGGGCCTTTACTAATCTCGTGGGTGTTGCTGTGCCTACTGTGGTCTCTGCTATGGTGGCTGCTAGAGAGTGCTGAAATCGTTGTCGCTTCGTCCTCTTGATCACACTCCTGAGGAAAGTTCAAAACAGGGTACAACTTGTACGGGTTAATACTTGCATGGGTTAATGGGTTAACATTATCATTAACATTTACACAGTTACTAAGTGATTTTGTGTTACACTTTAGTGCGTCTTTCTCCGTAATCAACTTCTCTCCTGATATATATGGTGGCGGCGGGGCCGTGGCAATCAGTTTTCTGTTAGAGCCAGATCCCGCCGCCTGAGCCAAACCTCTCTGTATCTCACCTTCCTGTTGCCACAACTGTAAATAATCATAATGCTGAACTCGTCTCTTTGTTGATTTTATGAGACATATCCTCCTCCTTAAATTTTGTAACACCTCTGGGCTGAAGCTACCTATTCTTGGGAATTTCTCCCGGTCTTGTACCGTCATTCTCTCCCATTCATCACATAAAACCTCTGTGTGACTTCCTTATTTCTCACACATGATATACCTGGCCGACCCAATTGGTCGGACCACTGAATCAACCCGAACCGAGGTTGATCGCCCCCTACCTGAACAACTGGCCCCCATAACTCTGCAGGCGTTGCTTGCTCTACCTCTGATCTCTATATCAAGGTCTTCAGCGAACCCTTACAGAAAACCAGATTGTTCACAATAGGCTGACGGTGGCGGTTTACCGAGTACCCCACTCACTCGCCCACGCCGACCAATGCGACCTGATCACACCGATATGGTGCTGGCGCACTCGACCCAGGGCACCTATAAAAACCGTTGTTTACTGGAACATGCGAGGGTTATCCGCAGAACACTTACTCTTTCCAGTAAAGGTGAGGTTTGTCAGATAGTTCCTGAGTGACCAGCGAACTTCCCTTCTTGAAAAATAAAAAATTACACAAATCACGTCAGAATGTACAAATAGCGTTTGTGACCCCTTTACTCTAATGGTACTAGGTCAGATTACTAACTACTGTACACAATTACGTGCGGTCCAGTCGTTCAGTACACAAACAACTAAGCTTGTATACGGAAAGACCAATGGAATCGAAACTTACGACTGCGAATTCCTTCAGCCAGAGCTTGTACGGCCTATATGGGTCTTGCACCAACCCTTCTCTTGGTGTTGTGCCTCTGAACTGTATAGCGGACTTCCCTGTTTACTGTACCTGGACCTGCTGGTCTACTATGACCTCCTGGTCTTGTTCTGTACGACCTCCTGGTCTGACCTCCTGGTCTTGTTCTATACTGGTCCGCTATACTCTAATGCTCAAATATTATGTTTAACCAAGGATGCCTCCCTAGCCACCGTGCACGTCACTTACACGCGTGTACCTCACGAGTACTCAACTTTTCTTGTGGTTCAACCTTTAAGTTATATAAACTTATGTAATACAAAAACACTCACTCATCACATGTACACTTTTGCTTCTATTTCTATTTCTGCGCAGAAATTTTTCTTTAGCCCAGCTGTGTTACCAATTAGGAGCAGGATCTGTTAATTTAAATTTTGGATTTCCAAAAATAGACTTGCGTTATTTATCGCCTGTGGCGCTATTTACCGCTTTGCGTTACTTACCGCGTTGCGTTAAAAATCAACTTATCGTGACTTGAGCTACGTGGGCGTAACCGGACGCTCCGTTGCGTAATGTACGCTGCGTGCGTCCGCCTTTGGATTGCGTACACAAGTCTTTTGGTAGGGACACGTGTACGCAAAGCAAAGATCCACCGTAACACAATTTATATTTTTATCAATGTAGATGATCCCTGGTCATCTACCACACAACACACTGACTTCGCCTTATCTCCCAGGCAAAAACTGTGTGTTTGTCTATCTTTTAACTATATTACCTTTACTCTTAAACTATGAAATAACGGCAAATCTTTTTTTAGCACTTCTATCGACTATAAAACTGGCAGACAGGAGAGTGATATACGAAAATGAAAAAGAAAAAGAAATGCAGATATATATGTGTGCGTGCGTGTGTACGCAAGACAAAAAAATACAGTTTTAAAAGACACTAGCGTTTTGTTCTTACCTCCGGTTCCCGGATTCCTTCAGCACTCTTTTATCTAAGCGAAGCAGACGCTTATCCCGTCAGCACTACGAGACAACCTCCCGCCCTTTGCTGATAATGTCTGCTGATCTACCTAGTGCAGATATGTGAAGGACAGGACGAGCCGCCAATTGATAAAACTAAATATTTATCGTGTATATAACCCTTTATGAGGTCTAAGAACAACGTACGCTATCTACGTAAGAAGTACCGTAAGGGTACGCAAGTTGCATATCGATCGCTTAGCCGTGATCGAGACGCTCAGGCGTCACGTTCACTCACGGCCAAGTGATCGCAGGCAGGCAGACTATTGGCTGTTGACTTATCGTAATGATTCGCTATAGCATAGCAGCGCTCGGGACCACGAGGAGATCACCAGCGATGCAGACGCTCACAACGTTAAACCTTTATATCTATACCTTTAGCAATGAAATACACAGCAAACCTTAATGTAGAGACAAAGTGTAAGTGTAACCTTGTGTAACCTGATTAACTACAAAGCTGCTTGAGTGTCACCGATGCTCAGGGAGTACTTAACACTATAAAGAATACGCAGATACCTGGGCTTAGGGTCCGAAACCTATTATGTGTATTATGACTATTATACTTGCAAAAGGAATCACAGTACAAATGATACACTACAATATAACATAAACCAACTAACCAGATAACTACACGGGAAATACAATACAATACAATTCAAGTCTAATCAAGGAAAAATACGAGAGAAAGAGAAGAGAGGGAGAGAGAGAAATGGCTCACAGTAAGACAATATGATTACGGAGAGAACTTACGCACAAGGGGAACGATCGCATGCGCCTCGATATCCAGCTCCCGATTATCAGCAATGAGAACCGTTGAAGAGAGTGCAGTTGGATATGGTCGGCCCGCTATTTATGCCCCACACACAATACAATTCAATGGTCCCTACAATCTCATTGTTCATTGGACACAGGAATTCGGCTTCGCATTATAACAAAAGGTCATAGGTTGATTCATACAGGTGGGCTGTGACTATTTCCAACTGCTCAGGTGGGAGGGAAACTGGGTTTCCCGCCGCATGGGTAATAAAGTGCAAATAAAGTAAATGTTCATAAACTTCTTATGTCCATAACTATTCGCACGAGCGATTGATCTGCTTCAAACCAACACCGGAATATTTCTAATTAAATATTCTTCCGATGGATACTAAACACCACTGTATTACTCCTATCTGACCCTTCGTATCAAACAAAGAGGGATTCCTCTGTTCATAAACATTCTATATTAACCAAACTTTCAGAATCTATCAAAGGGACCATGATCTACAAAATACATTATTAGTGAAAATATGTAATGATTGAGTCGCACGCTATGATCGCATAAACTCTACCGTAAATACGCATACCATGCGCCTGCGGGTGCCCGCGACTGTGAGTATGCGCACGTACGGGAGAGCGTACGCATGCGCAGCACGGACCTGTGTGAGGTGCAAATATGGTAGTGTGCATAGAGATATTTTTCTGACTTTGACAGTCGGCACTCGGCAGCCCGTCCATAATTGTATATACCACCTAACCGTGGTTTTTTTTTCTTTCTTTATACATACATACTAGTTACGAGTATACTACCTCTTTATCAACCAGTCTATATATTAGCAGCAGACACAGTACAGTGCGGTAGTTCACGGCTGTGGCTACCTCTGTGTCGGCACTCGGCAGCCCGTCCATAATTGTATATACCACCTAACCGTGGTTTTTTTTTCTTTCTTTATACATACATACTAGTTACGAGTATACTATCTCTTTATCAACCAGTCTATATATTAGCAGCAGACACAGTACAGTGCGGTAGTTCACGGCTGTGGCTACCTCTGTGTCGGCACTCGGCAGCCCGTCCATAATTGTATATACCACCTAACCGTGGTTTTTTTTTCTTCTTTATACATACATACTACTACGACATCTCTTTATCAACCAGTCTATATTAGCAGCAGACACAGTACAGTACGGTAGTTCACGGCTGTGGCTACCTCTGTGTCTGCACTCGGCAGGCAGTCCGTCCATAATTGTATACCACCTAACCGTGGTTTTTTTTTCTTTCTTCTTTATACATACATAGTTACATAGACATCTCTTTATCAACCAGTCTATATTAGCAGCAGACACAGTACAGTACGGTAGTTCACGGCTGTGGCTACCTCTGTGTCTGCACTCGGCAGGCAGTCCGTCCATAATTGTATACCACCTAACCGTGGTTTTTTTTTCTTTCTTCTTTATACATACATAGTTACATAGACATCTCTTTATCAACCAGTCTATATTAGCAGCAGACACAGTACAGTACGGTAGTTCACGGCTGTGGCTACCTCTGTGTCTGCACTCGGCAGGCAGTCCGTCCATAATTGTATACCACCTAACCGTGGTTTTTTTTTCTTTCTTCTTTATACATACATAGTTACATAGACATCTCTTTATCAACCAGTCTATATTAGCAGCAGACACAGTACAGTACGGTAGTTCACGGCTGTGGCTACCTCTGTGTCTGCACTCGGCAGGCAGTCCATAATTGTATACTAGTATCCATCTCCATTGTTTACCTGAGGTGCCTTTTAGTTGTGCCTATTAAAATATGGAGAACAAAAATGTTGAGGTTCCAAAATTAGGGAAAGATCAAGATCCACTTCCACCTCGTGCTGAAGCTGCTGCCACTAGTCATGGCCGAGACGATGAAATGCCAGCAACGTCGTCTGCCAAGGCCGATGCCCAATGTCATAGTACAGAGCATGTCAAATCCAAAACACCAAATATCAGAAAAAAAAGGACTCCAAAACCTAAAATAAAATTGTCGGAGGAGAAGCGTAAACTTGCCAATATGCCATTTACGACACGGAGTGGCAAGGAACGGCTAAGGCCCTGGCCTATGTTCATGGCTAGTGGTTCAGCTTCACATGAGGATGGAAGCACTCAGCCTCTCGCTAGAAAAATGAAAAGACTCAAGCTGGCAAAAGCAGCACAGCACAGAACTGTGCATTCTTCGAAATCCCAAATCCACAAGGAGAGTCCAATTGTGTCGGTTGCGATGCCTGACCTTCCCAACACTGGACGTGAAGAGCATGCGCCTTCCACCATTTGCACGCCCCCTGCAAGTGCTGGAAGGAGCACCCGCAGTCCAGTTCCTGATAGTCAGATTGAAGATGTCAGTGTTGAAGTACACCAGGATGAGGAGGATATGGGTGTTGCTGGCGCTGGGGAGGAAATTGACCAGGAGGATTCTGATGGTGAGGTGGTTTGTTTAAGTCAGGCACCCGGGGAGACACCTGTTGTCCGTGGGAGGAATATGGCCGTTGACATGCCAGGTGAAAATACCAAAAAAATCAGCTCTTCGGTGTGGAGGTATTTCACCAGAAATGCGGACAACAGGTGTCAAGCCGTGTGTTCCCTTTGTCAAGCTGTAATAAGTAGGGGTAAGGACGTTAACCACCTCGGAACATCCTCCCTTATACGTCACCTGCAGCGCATTCATAATAAGTCAGTGACAAGTTCAAAAACTTTGGGTGACAGCGGAAGCAGTCCACTGACCAGTAAATCCCTTCCTCTTGTAACCAAGCTCACGCAAACCACCCCACCAACTCCCTCAGTGTCAATTTCCTCCTTCCCCAGGAATGCCAATAGTCCTGCAGGCCATGTCACTGGCAATTCTGACGAGTCCTCTCCTGCCTGGGATTCCTCCGATGCATCCTTGCGTGTAACGCCTACTGCTGCTGGCGCTGCTGTTGTTGCCGCTGGGAGTCGATGGTCATCCCAGAGGGGAAGTCGTAAGCCCACTTGTACTACTTCCAGTAAGCAATTGACTGTTCAACAGTCCTTTGCGAGGAAGATGAAATATCACAGCAGTCATCCTACTGCAAAGCGGATAACTGAGGCCTTGGCATCCTGGGTGGTGAGAAACGTGGTTCCGGTATCCATCATTACTGCAGAGCCAACTAGAGACTTGTTGGAGGTACTGTGTCCCCGGTACCAAATACCATCTAGGTTCCATTTCTCTAGGCAGGCGATACCGAAAATGTACACAGACCTCAGAAAAAGAGCCACCAGTGTCCTAAAAAATGCAGCTGTACCCAATGTCCACTTAACCACGGACATGTGGACAAGTGGAGCAGGGCAGGGTCAGGACTATATGACTGTGACAGCCCACTGGGTAGATGTATGGACTCCCGCCGCAAGAACAGCAGCGGCGGCACCAGTAGCAGCATCTCGCAAACGCCAACTCTTTCCTAGGCAGGCTACGCTTTGTATCACCGGTTTCCAGAATACGCACACAGCTGAAAACCTCTTACGGCAACTGAGGAAGATCATCGCGGAATGGCTTACCCCAATTGGACTCTCCTGTGGATTTGTGGCATCGGACAACGCCAGCAATATTGTGTGTGCATTAAATATGGGCAAATTCCAGCACGTCCCATGTTTTGCACATACCTTGAATTTGGTGGTGCAGAATTTTTTAAAAAACGACAGGGGCGTGCAAGAGATGCTGTCGGTGGCCAGAAGAATTGCGGGACACTTTCGGCGTACAGGCACCACGTACAGAAGACTGGAGCACCACCAAAAACTACTGAACCTGCCCTGCCATCATCTGAAGCAAGAAGTGGTAACGAGGTGGAATTCAACCCTCTATATGCTTCAGAGGTTGGAGGAGCAGCAAAAGGCCATTCAAGCCTATACAATTGAGCACGATATAGTAGGTGGAATGCACCTGTCTCAAGCGCAGTGGAGAATGATTTCAACGTTGTGCAAGGTTCTGATGCCCTTTGAACTTGCCACACGTGAAGTCAGTTCAGACACTGCCAGCCTGAGTCAGGTCATTCCCCTCATCAGGCTTTTGCAGAAGAAGCTGGAGACATTGAAGGAGGAGCTAACACGGAGCGATTCCGCTAGGCATGTGGGACTTGTGGATGGAGCCCTTAATTCGCTTAACAAGGATTCACGGGTGGTCAATCTGTTGAAATCAGAGCACTACATTTTGGCCACCGTGCTCGATCCAAGATTTAAAGCCTTCCTTGGATCTCTCTTTCCGGCAGACACAAGTCTGCTGGGGTTGAAAGACCTGCTGGTGACAAAATTGTCAAGTCAAGCGGAACGCGACCTGTCAACATCTCCTCCTTCACATTCTCCCGCAATTGGGGGTGCGAGGAAAAGGCTCAGAATTCCGAGCCCACCCGCTGGCGGTGATGCAGGGCAGTCTGGAGCGACTGCTGATGCTGACATCTGGTCCGGACTGAAGGACCTGACAACGATTACGGACATGTCGTCTACTGTCACTGCATATGATTCTCTCAACATTGATAGAATGGTGGAGGATTATATGAGTGACCGCATCCAAGTAGGCACGTCACACAGTCCGTACTTATACTGGCAGGAAAAAGAGGCAATTTGGAGGCCCTTGCACAAACTGGCTTTATTCTACCTAAGTTGCCCTCCCACAAGTGTGTACTCCGAAAGAGTGTTTAGTGCCGCCGCTCACCTTGTCAGCAATCGGCGTACGAGGTTACATCCAGAAAATGTGGAGAAGATGATGTTCATTAAAATGAATTATAATCAATTCCTCCGCGGAGACATTGACCAGCAGCAATTGCCTCCACAAAGTACACAGGGAGCTGAGATGGTGGATTCCAGTGGGGACGAATTGATAATCTGTGAGGAGGGGGATGTACACGGTGATATATCGGAGGGTGAAGATGAGGTGGACATCTTGCCTCTGTAGAGCCAGTTTGTGCAAGGAGAGATTAATTGCTTCTTTTTTGGGGGGGGTCCAAACCAACCCGTCATATCAGTCACAGTCGTGTGGCAGACCCTGTCACTGAAATGATGGGTTGGTTAAAGTGTGCATGTCCTGTTTATACAACATAAGGGTGGGTGGGAGGGCCCAAGGACAATTCCATCTTGCACCTCTTTTTTCTTTTCTTTTTCTTTGCATCATGTGCTGATTGGGGAGGGTTTTTTGGAAGGGACATCCTGCGTGACACTGCAGTGCCACTCCTAAATGGGCCCGGTGTTTGTGTCGGCCACTAGGGTCGCTAATCTTACTCACACAGTCAGCTACCTCATTGCGCCTCTTTTTTTCTTTGCGTCATGTGCTGTTTGGGGAGGGTTTTTTGGAAGGGACATCCTGCGTGACACTGCAGTGCCACTCCTAGATGGGCCCGGTGTTTGTGTCGGCCACTAGGGTCGCTAATCTTACTCACACAGCTACCTCATTGCGCCTCTTTTTTTCTTTGCGTCATGTGCTGTTTGGGGAGGGTTTTTTGGAAGGGCCATCCTGCGTGACACTGCAGTGCCACTCCTAGATGGGCCCGGTGTTTGTGTCGGCCACTAGGGTCGCTTATCTTACTCACACAGCGACCTCGGTGCAAATTTTAGGACTAAAAATAATATTGTGAGGTGTGAGGTATTCAGAATAGACTGAAAATGAGTGTAAATTATGGTTTTTGAGGTTAATAATACTTTGGGATCAAAATGACCCCCAAATTCTATGATTTAAGCTGTTTTTTAGTGTTTTTTGAAAAAAACACCCGAATCCAAAACACACCCGAATCCGACAAAAAAAATTCGGTGAGGTTTTGCCAAAACGCGTTCGAACCCAAAACACGGCCGCGGAACCGAACCCAAAACCAAAACACAAAACCCGAAAAATTTCAGGCGCTCATCTCTACATCAGCAGGAATATCTACCAGTCATGTAGCAGGTAAAAAAGATACTTCTCCTAACAGGTATTAATGCTTGTTTCTGCAGGTCTACATGAGCCGCCTTTACTATACTATCTCTTCCTTCCCTCCCCATTACGCCTATCTGGTCATTGTCTAGTGTCAGATGTGTGCAGGTCTGCAATCGTGCATATACTGTACATAAGGATAATTTCCGAGCATGTGAAGAGTAAAATAACACATGGCACAGTTTTCACTCTGCATCAACCTCAGTGCTTTTACAACTATTATATATTGGAGAAAATAATGTTAATTTCTATATACACTGCTGAAACATAAAACAACATGTACACTGGGTGATGGCCTAATAATATGAATTACAGACAGTAGTCTTCATTGGAATTGTAATCCAGGAAAGCCAGGAAATTTTAACCATCCCACATGAAAATGAAATAACCTTAGTTTCAGATATGAATGTGCCCTTGTTATATATCCAGCATGTCTCTCTTTAAGTAATGACCACACGCTATCAATTTACACTATAGCATATTACATACAGCATAAAATACTATTATAAATTATATAACAGGAACATTTTAAAAACACAATTACAATAAACAACTGTTCATTTTTTTTTATTAACACAGCACTTACAAGATCATTATTCTTTACAGAAAACAACACAGTATCTTATTTAAATAATATGATACATTTACACGGAACTAAACGGGATTGATTCGTTTCTCTGTTGCTTCATCACAAAAACTAGGGATAAGGCAAACAACAAGTAATACAGAATTTGAAGTGAATGATGGAGGATGATTAGACTATAGCGAGGAAGCCTTGGCACATTTGGTTCCCTAACTCCAGGGGGCCTAGGAATAGACCTGCAGCAGCATTGCAGAAGGGCTTTGAATGGGAGAGGATGTGGGGAAATGGTTGTAACCTTCTAGCAAAGGATGTTCTGCTGCTCCCCTGCTGCTGGGCTGCACATGCGCAGAACATCCTCAGTGCTCCGTCCCCCCCTCCCTTGGTTTCTCTCTCACACTATCACTCCCTCTATCATCTATGCTTCTCTCCTTCCCTCTCTCCCTCTGTTCCTGCCGGCTGGGTGCTGAAGTTGGGCGGATGGCAAAAATGCATCTCGGCTAGTGCGCAGAAGAGCATCTCCCGGACAGCTCCTTACCAGGCAGCAGCTGCAGCAGCCCCCCTACAAAGCCAGTGGGTAAGAGCAGAGCTGACCCCCCTTCCCTCCTCCTCCTTAATAATTCTCTTCCACCTTTACGAGCACTTCTTCAAAAAGAAAAATATCCTCTATGCACCAAAAAGGCGTGAATGAAGGCCAGATGACCAAGTGTATAAGTAATGGAAAGGTCAAGGATACAGAAATGATTAAAAGGCAGTCAATGGCAGGATCTAATTCTTATGTGAGGCATCACTGCAGTGCTAACATAGTAACGATGTTATAGTAACGCTTTATTTCCTTTTAGCGATGCCTGCGTATTGCTCTGTAATTCTGTCAGGTCTGTTACTGTATGTATGGTAACTGTGGCACTTACATTTTTATGCATTGCTCTGTGTTATGTATTTGTGTTCCCTCTGACATCAGGATTGTGCATTTGTCTGGTAGAGCAGTAGCTGAATTTGCTTCCCCAGCATCACACTGACTAGCGGTAGTAGCAGCAGCAGCAGCAGCTACGGACGGATGGAGAGTACACACTAGCAGCAGTTGCAACAGATAGGGGAGGGAGGTAAGAGGGAGAAGGGGTTAAGAATCCCCATCATCAGGAAACATTATCAAAACGTGAGAACTGGAGGCGGTGGAGGTGGATGAAGAGGAGGAGGAGAGGGGAAGACAAGCATAGAAGGGAGGTGGGGTACTCGGAAGAAATGTCTGGGAAAAAAGCATAAGTTATGCATTCTATCTATCTATCTATCTATCTATCTATCTATCTATCTATCTAGCTATCTATCTATCTCTATCTTTCTATCTATCTATCTATCTATCTATCTATCTATATATATATATATATATACACACACAGCTATATGTAGCTGTAAATATCTAAATATTTGTAGAAATGCTACGATTGATAGATGTGAATCTGCAAATATTCTCTGTAAAGCGCTGCAGAATATGTGTGCGCTATATAAATAACTGATAATAAATAATAATAAATAGATAGATCAATAGATAGATAGATAGATAGATAGATAGATAAATAGATAGATAGATAGATAGATAGATAGATAGATAGATAGATAGATAGATAGATGGCACTGTATGTTAGTGTAGTTCTTATTTCCATCACCTTCCTGTGACAACCTAATATTTTATTGTGAGTTAATCAATAATCTGTATATGCACCACACCGGTGAATTAAGGTCATTGTCGGTTTCCTAGTGTATTACGGGGAGCTGGGGGAGGGAGATGCATAGTATTTATGTCTTCAGTAATGCATTGCTTTAAAGCCAGCAATTAAAGTAAAAGAACACCCACTGGAATTACTCGCCTGTGTTGGCAAATCCTTGTATGATCGTTGCACATTGTGCATACATTGTGTAAATATTGATAGATGTTTACTAATTACACTGTATTATGCAGCATTCTCACTTATGGAATGAGCTGAAGATCTACAGTATGGTTTACATCGCATGTATTTGATACATTGAATTAACTGTTGGGTTGTTGGTGAGGTGTCGTTGCAGATGAAAGACAGTGGACAAATACGATTCAATTTAGATGTATTTCTATTAGTGCTGATTATTGCCCAAATACCTAATTTCTATTTTAATGTACAAGAGCCATGTGAAACAAAATTCAAATTATACATTAAGTATTGTATTTTGTGTGTTTTGTGTGGGTTTTTGTTTTGCTATTTTGTACATATAATTAATCCATATTAGTATACCAAATAAATATTGTACAGTGAGTACTGTATGTGGAAGTCACTTATGTTTCCAGTACCTCAGGTGTAAATAACTAAATGGGAGATCTGTGGGTTACAATTTTACATATACTGTTGTGTTCTTGAGCAATAATGGAGACAGCAGTAAACTGTCAGATTTATGCTCTTCTAACACTCACAAATAATCTTTCCAGAAATATGTCCCCTTCAATTTAACTTGGTTTTGCCAAGGTGCAAAATGACACGTTCTAAATTGATTTATTCCTACTTCTAAACGAGGCCCTGTATAACAACGCTGAGGCCAAATGTGTTATTTGGGTAGAACAAATATTTAATACTGAAGCTTTTCGTGTTAATATTGCTATTAAACATATTCTGTTATTGTCAGTGAACATATTATCATATTAACATATGCCAATTTAACTCATAATAAAACATACAGATATAAATATTATAACAATTTCTGAAAAATATGCATTCCTTAATTTAAAGGAGGGGGTATAATACTACAGATATCACTCCTTTATGTATAAGATGTTTGTACCAGCGCAAAACTTGCCAGCATTGATAAAAAGGTGTAATAGCCCCAGAATAAATCATATCAATTTACTATCTTTCAACATTTCATAGCCACAAAACAAACTTTGGCTGTCAAAAGTGAAAAACACTGGGGCAGATGTACTAAGCTCTGTAGTATGAGAAAGTGAAGAGTGATAAAGTACCAACCAATCAGCTCCTAACTGTCATTTTTCAAACACAGCCTGTAAGATGACATTTAGGAGATGATTGGAAGGTTATTTATCTCCCTTCACTTTATCACTCTTCAGGACTTAGTACATGTCTCCCAAAAATCATGTCTCTGCTTTTCCAATGATCAAAATAGATGACCTAAAAAACACCAAAATTTATATTTCATCATCAGACTTTTAATTTCAAGCATAACTAATTGAATTTCTAAGTGCTAAATCCCATTCCTGTAGTTCTTTTGATATTGGTTAAAAAATCTATATATGGTAGAGAGATGCAGAAAAATAATATTTATAGAGTGTGTACATGCTATGGAATAAAAAAAAAAAGATTTACCATTTCTGTTCGTTTTTTGCAACAGGTCCTGGTTCAGGCAACTCTGGGAAGAGTTCATGTAGCCTGTTGTTCTATGCTTAGAGCAGTGGCTCTTAAACTGTGTGCCTGGGCACACTGGGGTGCTGCAAGGCTCTTACCTTGGGTTAGTAGACCAGGACCAGATCAAATCATTTATGGTTAAAGTGATAGACAAAACCAGTGCTACTGGCTGGCAATCACAAAACATGTGGACACTCAGAAGCATTACTGTACATAACCACCTAACTGACCCTAAGGATGACAGGTAGTCACAATTTACTGCATTTGAAAAAAAACAAAGAATTTATTAATAAAAAACTGTTATACTAGAGGTGCTGTGAAAAAAAATGCTGATACTCTAGGGTGCTGTGATTCAAGAAAGTCTGATAGCTACTGGCTTAGAGTAATCTAAAGTAAAACATCAAAAATCTAAGTAAACAGTAAAATCTAAGTAAAACATCAAAAACATTAGAGTAGAGACACAAATCACATGTTCAGGAAGCACTGCTGCTTTGAGGAATATCCCCATAAGATAAAAGGAGCCTGAGATTGAGTTTGAGTACAATGTCTCAGTGCACTACTGTTAAACTGGGGTTTATTATGTCAGGATAACTGTATATTTATTTAGCAGTTATTTATATGGGTTGGTATAGCGTGACCGGTGGTCTCACCATACCGACGCCAGGATCCCGGCATTGAGATGCCCGGCAGGCCTTGCAGGTTCGCTGCACTCACTGTGCGTGGCCACCGGTTCTATTCTCACTCTATGGGTGTCGTGAACACCCACGAGTGGGAATTGTCCCTGCTAGTTGGCATGCCGACCATCGGGATTGTGAGGGGCTGGATGTAGGTGGCGGTATTGTGATCGGCGGTCTCCTGACTGCTGGTCACATAACTACAGTACATCCCATTTATACAGGGCATACATATTCCACAGCTCTTTACAGTACTTTACAGAGAATATTTGACCAGTCACATCAGACCCTGCACCAGTGGAGCTTAATATTGACAAGCTGAATGTTTCCACATTCTTCACATCTTGGTCTCCAAGCATATTTTTTCATACGTCCTAGAGGATGATGGGGTCACCATTAGAACCATGGGGTATAGACGGGATCCGCAGGAGACATGGGCACTTTAAGACTTTCAAAGGGTGTGAACTGGCTCCTCCATCTATGCCCCTCCTCCAGACTCCAGTTTTAGAATTGTGCCCAGTGAGACTGGACGCACTACAGGGGAGCTCTACTGAGTTTCTCTGAAAGACTTATGTTAGGTTTTTTATTTTCAGGGAGGCTGCTGGCAACAGTCTCCCTGCTTTGTGGGACTTAGGGGAGAGAAGTATGACCAACTTCTAGTGAGTTCAATGGCTCTGCTTCTGGCTGACAGGACACCATAAGCTCCCGAGGGTGCTGATCGCTGGGTACGCCTAGATGCTCACTCCCGCAGCCTGCCGTCACCCCCTTACAGAGCCAGAAGTCAGAAGACAGGTGAGTAGCAGAAGAAAAGAAGACTTCTTCAGTGATGGCATTCTGAGGTACCGCACACCGAACGGAACGCTGCGCGCCATGCTCCACACACATAGCACTGCAGGGTGCAGGGCGCCGGGGGGGGCGCCCTGGGCAGCAAAAATCCTCAATTTTCACTGGCAAGAGGGGACATTAGTACCAAGGCACTGTCCTAACCCCCGCCAGTATAATTATTTATTAAAATAAGTGGGACTGAAGCGCGCCATTAAGGGGGTGGAGCTTCTTCCTCACAGCTCACTCTCAGCTCGGCGCCATTTCCTCTCCACTGGGCTGCAGAGACGCTGGTCCTTCCTCACACTGCTGACAAGTATCAGGGTGCAAATTGGGGGGTGGAGGTGGGGGGGAACAGTATAATTTGGTGCAATATATTTGATATTTAAAGCGCTACAGGTCTGGGGCATTTTTTAGTGTTTTCAGACCCGTTAATTTGGCACTGGGTTGTGAGCTGGCAAATCCCCTCTGTGTCTCTCTGACAGACTTTACTATGGGTCTGTCCCCTATATGCCCGGTGTGTCTGTGGGTGTTTGGTACACGTGTGTCGACATGTCTGAGGCTGAGTGCTCTTCCCAGGAGGAAGCTGTATTAGGGACACAAACGGCTGTGGGAGTGACCCTGTCGGCACCACCGACTCCTGATTGGTTAAATGTTTTGAATGCTTTGAATGTTAATGTGGCTCTTATTAGTAAGAGATTAGATAAGTCTGAGTCTCAGACCCAGGCATGGAAGAAATCTGTGGAGGATGTGTTATTACAAGTCCAGGACCCCTCGGGGTCACAAAAACGTACTTTTACCCAGTTTGCAGACACTGGTACCGACACGGACACTGATTCCAGTGTCGACTATAGTGATTCCAGATTAGATCCAAAATTGGCAAAGAGCATTCAGTACATGATTGTGGTGGTTAAAGATGTATTACATATCACTGAGGACCCTGCTGTTCCTGATAAAAGGGTCTGTATGTATAAGGAAAAGAAACCTGAGATAACGTTTCCTCCCTCTCATGAACTGAACACTGGGGGGTTTTCCTCTCATTAAAACTCCAATTTTACATAGCCCGCAGCACCCGGTGGGGAAGCCAGCAAGGGGATAAGGCCTAACCTGTAGCCCCTCCCCCAGCCCCGGGGCACCATTTCAGTGAATGTTCCCGCCCTGGAGCTGCATATCTTTCCCTCACTCCCTGTCAGCCGCCATCATAACGGAGCTGAGCTGTTCCTGGGACTTCTGGGGCAAATCCTCCTCTGTAAAGCCACCTGATCTCCAGCGCTGTGCATTTTACAGGACACTTAAGTATTCTACCTGTCACTGGGACAGTGTTAGTTAAGAAAGAGTGTATACATTCAGGGCTGTGTGGTACAAACACCCTGTGATATACATTCAGCATCTACTGTGCTTTGTTATATCTATTATTAACATTTATAGCTTAACTGAGTATTACTTTGTATTGCTAGTCCAGTGCTGTTTTATGGTGTATAATTTCTGCATGGCACGTTTGTGACTATATATGTGTATGTGCATGTAGCTGCTGCGTGGCTGCCATATCGGGTATTTCACTCAGCGTGCTACTCCTATATTCCATAACCTGAGGGGGCTAAGTGTTTTCTATATAATATAGGTTTTTCACAAGATATACTTGCTGTGTATTTTTCTTTGTGATTTATAGTCACCATATATCTCTTGGATCCCCGGTTTGTGCTGACAGAAAAGTCACACTTCACTGGGAGTACTTGCTAGGTATATCGCTGCTAAGAATTGTACCAGGTTGCCCAATATTGTGCTTCTTGCTATGTTAGCTACACGAGGCAACGAAGCTGGGGCTTCTCCCACATTACGTGGTGGTGATGCCGCATACATTTTGGAGGAAAATTTGGCAGCAGAGAGTTCAGGTTCAGGGGGTTCCTTACCCCCCAGTGGGTCCGTAGCACCAGGGGCAACAAATTACCCACCTTGGGCTACCTTTTCCACGCTTTTAAACACGCTTGTAACTAAATTGGCGCCCCCTGTGGGACCACCTGTGCCAATGCAGCAGTTTATGGTCCCTGCAATTAATCCGCCATGGGCAGATCAAATCTCCACTCAGTTACAGCAATCGAACCGGTCACTGACTAAATTTAAATCTCACTCTCGCCCATTTAAGACTAAAACGTCTTCTAAATGGGCCATTACCTCCTCACAATCCACTGCTATCCCGGATACATCCTCTGAGGAGGATGGTGCATATACTGATCCCACAGACACTGACTCAGATGCTTCTGATGGGGAAGGGAAGTCAGTGGTGGATGTCCCTGATTTGATTGAGGCTATCAGGCTCATTCTTCAGGTCTCTGAGCCTGAGGTTGTCTCTATAAAGCTGGACAGATTTAAAAGCAAGAAGGTGGTTAAACAAGTTTTACCTCATTCTGAAAACCTGGCTGACATACGTCAGGAGTCCTGGGAAAATCTGAGGATGAAATTCACACCGAATAAGAGACTGTTGGCTCGCTATCCTCTCTCCGCGGAGCTATGTAAAATTGGGAAACTCCTTCGCCCGTAGATTCCCATGTGGTGCGCATGGTAGTTTCCTCTGCTCTGCCAGTAACTATTGTCACCTCTCTGAAGGAACCGATGGATAGACGTGTGGAGGGTTGTTTGAAAGTGATTTACACCCTAACGGGGGCTGTGCATAGGCCAACCATTGCAGCAACTTGGGCTGCTGAAGCTGTTGAGGCGTGGGCTCAGGAGCTAGAGGCGGAGTTACCTTCTAATGCATCTGAGCATGCTCGACAATGTCTCTCGTATATTACCACGGCTTCTCTACACCTTAAGGAGGCGGCATCCGATGCCGGGGTGCTGGCGGCCAAGGCTGCTACTACGTACGTCTTGGCCAGACGTATCCTTTGGTTGAGATCCTGGTCGGTGGATATGGATTCCAAGAAAACCCTGGGGGTGCTTCTTTCAAGGGAGACATTCTCTTTGGAGAAGACCTCAATAAGATTGTGGCTGATCTGGCTACTGCCAAAACAGCTTGCCTACCTAGTACGGCTCCTTCCACTCAGAAGGCTAAAAGTACTTTCCCTCGGCCCTTTCGTCCTCCAGGTAAAGCAAAAGTTCAGGCGTACCCAAAGCAAGCTCGTGCTTCCAGACCTGCCAAGCCCAGACCGAAACAAGCCTTGGCTACCCGTCAGCCTGCTTTCAAAACTGACAAGCCTGCCGCATGACGGGGTGGGCCTCCCTCTGGGGGATCCCAGGGTGGGGGGCCGACTTCTAGGTTTTGCCCAGGAGTGGTTGAAGACCACTTCCGATACCTGGGTAAGGGAAGTCGTCACTCGAGGTTACACCGTATCCTTCAAGAATCGTCCCCCTCATCGATTTTGCCTGACAGATGTTCCTCTGGACCCGACAAAGGCAAACACTCTGCATTCGGTGATACATTCCCTCCTGTCCACGGGAGCGGTAGTACAGGTGCCTCTGGCTCAGAGGGGCAAGGGGTTCTATTCACCGCTGTTTCTAGTCCCGAAAACCGAACAAGTCCTCACGGCCCATTCTCAATCTGAAGTCCTTGAACAAGTATGTGCGCGTCTCCAAGTTTCGTATGGAAACTCTGCGCTCTATTGTTCTGGCCTTGGAGCCTGGGGACTATATGGTCTCCCTGGACATACAGGAAGCATACCTGCATATTCCTATTGCAGTGTCTCATCAGCAGTACCTCAGGTTTGTGGTGGGCAATCTTCATTACCAATTTCGGACATTACCCTTTGGTTTGACAATGGCTCCCCGAGTTTCCACCAAAGTAATGGCGGTCATGACGGCTACACTCCGCCGTCAAGGGGTCAGGATACTACCGTACTTGAACGATTTGTTGATCCTGGCAAATTCCCCAGAACTTCTCCTGTGTCATTTTGATCTGACGGTCCAGTGCATGAAAGCTCACGGGTGGCTGATCAACTGGAAGAAATCCTCCCTGGTTCCTGCTCGGAGCATGATACACCTGGGAGCGTTATTGGACACTCACAACCAATGGTTGTTCTTGTCTCAGGAGAAAGTCCTGAAGCTACAGGACAGGATTCAATGCTTCCTATCTCGTCCACAAGTGTCGATACATTCGGCAATGCAAGTGCTTGGTCTCATGGTGTCGGCTTTCGACATGGTGGAGTATGCTCAATTCCATTCTCGCCCTCTGCAGAAGTTAATTCTGACCAAGGGGGACGGCCTGCCTCACCGGATCAGATCTCACATGATCTCCTTGTCTCCGGAGGTCTGCCTGTCACTGAGCTGGTGGCTTCAGGACTAACGATTGAGCAGGGGCCGTCCCTTCTGGATACCCAACCGGGTCCTGCTGACAACGGATGCCAGTCTGAGAGGTTGGGGCGCGGTGTTGGAACAACACTCTCTTCAGGGTCGGTGGACCAAGGAGGAGTCTCTACTCCTGATAAATATTCTGGAACTGAGGGCAGTGTTCAATGCGTTGACAATGGCCCAGCATCTAATACAGAACAGACCTGTTCAAGTACAATCAGACAACGCCACCACGGTGGTGTACATCAATCATCAAGGCGGCACTCGAGCCGCATGGCAATGAGGGAAGTATCTCGGATTCTTCAGTGGGCAGAATGCCATCTGCCAGCCATATCCGCAGTGTTCATTCCGGGGGTCCTAAACTGGGAAGTGGGCTTTCTCAGTCGTCAGGACGTACACGCCGGAGAATGGAGCCTCCATCCAGAGGTGTTTCAATTTCTCGTAGACAAGTGGGGCCTTCCAGATGTGGACCTGATGGCATCTCGACACAATCACAAGGTTCCGGTCTTTGGAGCAAGGACAAGGGATCCTCAAGCAGCGTTTGTGGATGCTCTGTCAATCCCATGGAACTTTTCGGCTGCCATATGTGTTTCCCTCGGTGTCACTCCTGCCCAGAGTAATACGGAAGTTCAAACAAGAAGGAGGAAACCTACTTCTGATCGCTCCAGCATGGCCCAGACAGCACTGGTGCTCCGATCTACAGGGCCTCTCGCTAGATCGTCCCCTTCTACTTCCACAACGACCAGACCTCCTCATTCAGGGCCTTTGTGTTTACCAGGACTTGGCCTGTCTGGCTTTGACGGCATGGCTCTTGAAGCTTCCGTCCTAAGGGCCAAGGGTTTTTCTGAGGCAGTCGTTCAAACTATGTTGAAGGCCCATAAACCGGCTTCTGCTCAGATTTATCATAGGGTCTGGAATGCTTACTTTACTTGGTGTGCGTCTCACAATCATGACGTTTTCAAGTTTAGCATGGCCAAACTGTTGGCCTTCCTGCAACAGGGCCTGGACTTTGGCCTTTGTCTGGCCTCCCTCAAGGTTCATATTTCTGCCTTGTCGGATTGGTTTCAGAGAAAGATTGCTACCATACCTGATGTTCATACATTAACTCAGGGCGTGTTGCGGATTCAGCCTCCTTATGTGCCACCTGTTGCCCCTTGGGATCTGTCGGTGGTTTTGGAGGCCTTGCAAGAGTCTTCATTTGAGCCTCTTATCTCTGCTGACCTTAAGTGGCTTTCCCTTAAGGTGCTATTTTTGCTGGCTATTGCTTCAGCTAGAAGGGTCTCGGACTTGGGTGCTGTAAATGCTGATTTACTTACAGGACTAAAAGCAATGCTTTAAAACACTGTTAATACACTTTAAAATCGAGCCACTGCGGCCACTGTATTTAATCCTTACCCTACGTACTTTTTACACAGCGTACAAAGGCTCGTACCCCATACACACTTTGCGTACTCACACCGAGATGGACGTATAAAGTACACGCAGTGCATACACACACACAGACACACGCTGAGACCACAATGCAGTTACACGTGTGATAGAAATATACCTTAAACCTTTAGCAGGAAATGGGACACGACACCAATTGTATTTCAAACCTATGTTGGGGTCCAACCCACCAACGGTTATCTTTACTAGCAGGGGGTTACAAGCATAATACAATACAATTAGAGAAAAAGGTTACAGTCAATGGTACATACGTTTGTTCGCCTGAGCTTCCCGGTTCGGTCCTCAATCATCAAGGTAGATGATCTTCAGAGATTGTGTGTGTGACCTGGCCTGCAGCTGGCTTTTTATACATTTGTCCACGACCTAACACAATGGAAACTGTAATCTCGTCCATTGGACACTGGGATGGTCGTTTACAGTACAGGAGAGGTCATAGGTCAGTTTGAATAGGTGGGTGATGTCTGGTCCAGGTGCACTTGCAGATGTTCTCCTCTGGGTTCCCGCCGCATATCAAGAGAACAGTAAATACAGTTAATATTTATATTCTGCTCCTTCGTATAACTATTCGCAGGAGCGTGCGATCTTCTGCAAACCAACACCGGAATATTGCTCTTAAAATACCCTACAGCTGGATACCAAACACCACCTCTTAACCTAATTCTGTCCCCTCCTATCCTGTAAAGGTGAATCCCTTTGTTCTTATACCCTTTAAGCAAGTGTAACTCGCTGGTGTGGTGCAGGTAGACTATGTGTACATTGTGCACTATATGGATTAAATATGTAATGTGTTTTTATGGCTTTTCCATGCGATTACAGACACTACCGTAATTACCCATACCACTCGCTAATACGCAGGACCATCCACCTTAACCAGGAGATTGTGGTTCCGGCCTTTAATTCTCCTGAAATGTCTTCCAAAGAGCGGTCTTTGGATGTGGTACGGGCTCTCCATATCTATGTGAAGAGTACCTCCTCCATTAGGAAATCTGATTTTTTTTTTTGCACTGTTTGGGTTTCACAAACGTGGCTGGCCTGCTTCCAAGCAGACCCTGGACAGATGGATTAGAATGCTGATTGCACATGCTTATGTACAGGCTGGTCGTCCAGCTCCTGCTACCATTAAAGCCCATTCTACTCGGTCGGTTGGGTCTTCTTGGGTGGCCCACCGTGGTGCGACCCTTGAACAATTGTGCAAGGCGGCTACGTGGTCCTCGGGGAACACGTTTATTAGGTTCTATGCCTTCTATACTTCCGCCATTGCAGGATGCTTCCTTTGGACGCCGGGTTCTTGTGCCCACTACAGTGCGTCCCCTCCCATAAGAAACTGCTTTAGGACATCCCCAATGTTAATCCTTGTGGAGCCCAGTGTACCCCGCTGCAGAAGACGAGATTTATGGTAAGAATTTACCGTTGTTAAATCTCTTTCTGCGAGGTACACTGGGCTCCACAAGGCGCCCACCCTGACACACTTAGCTTCTTTGGGTTGGTGTGGCATAGCCGCTGACACCCTCTCCTGTGGTGAGTGTGTGGTGTAATTGGCTACGAGCGATTGTCATCTCTAGTACCTGCTACTGCATTGGGCTGGTTAACGAAACTGAGCTCCTGTGCACGGAGGCGGGGTTATAGAGGAAGCGGCACTGTGCATCTTGGGAACAGTCAAAGCTTTTAGCCTGTTGGTGCCTCGGATCAAGATCCTACTCTACACCCCGATGTTAATCCTTGTGGAGCCCAGTGTACCTCGCAGAAAGAGATTTAACAACGGTAAGTTCTTACCATAAATCTCGTTTTCCTTTTCAATTGCAAGCTCTTGTGTACGGGATCTGGTCAGGACCCCGGTTGTTGGGATCCCAGCAGTCAGGATACTAATGCCGGAATCCCAAAACTACTCGGAATGCCAGCGTCCTGAATAGGGTCACCAACCCGGCGCTGGAGTCCCGGCCACCAGGATCACGAATGAGCATCCGCATGATCGTCTGACAGGTAAGCCATGGGGGGGGGAGTTTAGGTTTAGGCTGCGGGGGGAGGGTTAGGCTGTGGGCCCGAAGGGGTTAGGTTTAGGCTGCAGGGAGTGCGGGGTTAGGTTTATTCATTGCCGGGGAGGGTTAGGGTGAGACTGCAGGGAAGGAGGGTTAGGTTTCGACTGTGGGGAGGGGAGGGTTAGTTTAGGCACCACCAGGGAGGGTTAGGTTTAGGCTGCTAGAAGGGAGGGTTAGGAGTAGGGGGGGCATTGGAGGAAGGTAAGTATACTTACCTTCCCTGTCGGGATTCTGATCATCGGGATGCCGCAGTCGGTATTCTGACCGTTGGCATCCCAGCCGCCAGAATTTCAATCGCAACCCCTTCTGTTCATTGATCTTATTTGTACTATATTTCTGTTTTATAATAGATACACTGGGGTAAATTTACTAAGATGGGAGTTCTATTTAAGATGGGATGTTGCCCCTAGCAACCAATCAGATTCTACTTCTCATTTATCTAGCACCTTCTAGAAGATAATACCTGGAATCTGATTGGTTGCTATGGGCAACATCCCATCTTAAATAGAACTCCCATCTTAGTAAATTTACCCCATTGTCTCATTTAGATCACCCATCTAGTAAATAATAATATTAATAATAATAATAATAATAATAATAATTATCATCATCATTATATCAAGTAACATAAATGTGCTGTAACTGACATCAGCTAGTCACACAATTCCAGATCAGCCCAGTGCAATCAAGATAAATTAAAGCTTGCAGTCTGATTGGTTATTAATATTTAAGTCCTTTTTGTCACCCTTTCATTAGATACATTCATGTACATGCACTGATAAGCGTTATTACTACACTGTAACCTTTTTTTTTTTTTTTGCTAAAACCTAAAATCTTATATAGAGCAGCTGGAAGTGTCTCCTGGCCACAAAAATAACACATTCAATCAATTTGTCAGTCTTTCCCTTGTAGTATTAAGGACCATAGTAGCAAATGTGTTTCTCTAGAGCTGTGCGTGGATATGTCAGATACTGTAGTGGCAAAAATGTGCACTAAGTAATTTAATGGGAAACGTGCTAAATGTTTTATTTAAGTGAGGTCAAGAAGTGGGAGAGCGCTTTTAGAGGTGCCTACCCTTCTTCATAGAACATCACTAACCTTTTGTTCCCCTGGAATACTTATGTTCTCCACCACTTCGAAGATCCTAGAGATCAGGTCTTTAACAGTCTTGAATTTCAATGAGAAACTGTTTGTGAAGCTAGGTGTTGACATGTAAATATAAGATTAAAATTGTATATTAGCTGGTAAGTAGCCACATTTTGGACCTCAGTCAGAGTTAAACATAATGTAAACTCAAGTTGCGTCTTTCTTTAATGCTCTTTTTTTGTGCTTATTCTTAAGTTTTTGAAAGATATGTCTTTTATACAGACAAATTGCACAAACAACTCCCCATAGCAAGGGAGCAAGACAGGGGTTGAAGGGGGCACATAGCAAAAGTTCAGTAAAGGCATGTCAATGCAAAATGCACCTGTGAAAGTCAACAAGAAAAAACACCTGTTTGGAGGGACATGCCTTGCAGTTAGTGAAACCATGGTGCAAGTTGACAACTGATGATGATGTTGATGGCCCCAAGCCTCATCTGTTTAGCTGAATGCATCTAAAACACATCCAATTATGCAAATGTAGTAAAACTGCTGTGTCTTTGATCTAATAGCAGGATTACAGTGTACTGAATGCTCATTTGAAAAAGATAAAGCATGTTTCCTACAGTGGGAAGGGGAAGGCTGCTGATTTATTTATTATATGTACTGTGATTTTGAGCATCTTTCGTGCTCAAAGTGAAGGCACATTTAACGGTATTCCTGGTGCCTATGCTACTATTACTTTATAGTTCAACTAGGGCACACCCCTCCCAACTCTAAATCTCTCCGCATAATTCAGAAATGTATCCAAGAGCATCTGCTATCCAGTCTCAGAAATAAATCCAACTATTTCCCTGTATTCAGAGCCTGCTACATCCATGCAACAGCAATGCCTACATCCATCTACTTGTGAATGTAGCCTTCATCACTGTCAGCACACATTTGCATCAGTCTATCATTGGTTCAAGAGATCTGTCTGAAATCAGTTTCTGCCCAATTGCCGCCCACTTACACCCAGTCAGCCACAAATGGAGACATGAGTAAGATTTGCACAACTCAAAATCGCACATAGAGTAACTGCTGTTGCACTGTTTCTAAGAGTCGTGAGATCCAAGCACAGATTGAATTAAGTGCAGCTGTGAATCAGGTCCTTTAAATCTGTCCCACCTGCAGTGCCAAGGTAGAAATGTGCTTCTTCTTTTTTCTTTTTCTTTTTTGCTTGGAAACAACCCCTAAGTGTACGTTATTTTTGCAGCTTCTCTGCAGTAGTAATGGTAACTGTTATGCTGATAATATGAAACATTGCTGCAAGAAAAGAAATAAAATAAAAAAACACTAGTTCTATTATAATAAATCTAACGGGACAGTAGTCTGAGAGCTGAGTCTATTATCTTTTCAACAGAAACTTCAGAGGTATATCAAACCTTTACAAAGAGCACATTAAAGAAATTATTACACAAATGAAAATAGTGTAAAAAGTATATATTTTTAAACAGTCATTCAAAATAAACATAAAATATAAAAGAAACTCAAAACATAATATACTTATAACTCTGTAGCAATTAGTATCTATTTAAGCCCATAGAAATTGATGTTTCATAGATAGTTCCATAGATAATTTGTTGAATAATATGTGCTGCATTAGCCAGTTGGACTAATGCAGCAAAGCGATTCACCCAAAATTATATAGGTTCAAATCCCACCAAAGAAAATGTGAGTAGGGTTTCAGTTCAACAGGTAAGGATAATTAGGTTGTACAGAAACAGTACTGCATGTGTATTTCCAATAATATTATCAATTTAGTATAAATGAAATATCAGATATAGAAAATCTTCCAAAGGATCAGTGGTGAATTTCCCATTAGGCACGTGAGGCAAGTGCCTAGGGCAGCACTTGTTTGGGGGAGGCACTTGGATGCTTGTGTTGGTACTGTCAGCTCAAAAAGTATGGTCATTTTACTGAATGTTAAACTGCATGCCATGATCACCCCACTTAGTAACACTTGATAGCACTGTTCAGATAAATGGCGTTCCATTTGGTTGGGGGTTTTTTTTTCATGAAATTAAATTAGGAAATGTCTCACTGCAAGTAAAAGAAGTTTTTACCTTGAAGAGTTGAAAGAAATTGAAGAGAACAGTTTATTGGGGGAATTATGTAAATATTTCATTTAATAAAGGAGACAGCTACATATAAATTATGGCATGCTTACTGGCAGACCTCCCAACCATCCTGAGTCTGTGGGACAGTCCCATGTTTCAGGCACTGCACTGCCATCCCACACATGGGCCACCATCAGACATGCATGTGGGACACACAGACTTACCTCCAGAATAAGGCCACACTCCTGGACCACAAAGCCATACTACATTTCTGTGTGTGCACTTTTGTCACATGCAGAATGTCCCTCTCCTAACCTCTCCAATGTTGTTTCCAAAATGCGCATTCACTATCAAGCGCTAATAAGTACACCTCTAATTTATCAGAAACAGCTTCAGGAGCATGCATCGTTAACGATATTGAGTGTACACAATAGACAAGATAGTAAAAGATATTGCTCAGAGTCAGGGTTGGACTGGCCCACAGGGGTACCAGGGAAACCACCGGTAGGCCCCACTGCCTGAGGGCCCACTCCTTCCTCTAGAGATCAGGTTCCAGACTGTGCACTTGTATTATACATGGTAGATATGTTGCATTACACTGCACTAAACTATTGTGTATTTCAAGCCTCTGTGGAGGCTGGCCACACCCCATTTTAGGCTGGCCACACCCCTAAGTATGAGCCCCTATCACTGCATCCCCCCGATGGGCCCTTCATACCCCAGTCCGATACTGCTCAGAGTGACCCTTCTGAGCAATATCTTTTACTTTCTCGTCTAGTGTGTATGGGGCATTAGAGTGCCCCTTTCCCTGCCCTGGCCCGTCTCTACAAGCACATGCTGGAATGAGGGCCAGAATCACACAAATCTGCATCTAGGCAAGCATACAGTGATTTCATGCAAAACATGCTAAATTATCGGGTATACTAATCTTCAACAGGCCCAGTAAAAACTGAATACTGTACCGGCATCATATGTAATTGCATCATTTAACTGCAACAGTACAGAGTTCTTTGCACAAATGTATTTTTCTGTCTTAATTTTCAACACAGTGTAATATTGTATTCTATATAAATGTTATGTCATAACTCTTACATTTAAGGTTGGCAATCCTTTTGAAAGAGCCCTCAAATAAAGAGTGTGCCGCCCAAATTGGGACACTTGTATGTATCATGTGTGTGATTTTAAAAATAAACTGCATAGAAGACTATAAAGAACAAATTATTCTTTGTTGTGTTTTATATAATAGACTTTGCTTGTTGTTTGTATTATAAAGTGGTAATCCTTAACTTTTAATATACTGGGGTTTATTATATATTTACATAATTTTCAGGACGAGTAGTCCCTTGTTTTATACTGGTCCATGAAGGTTTTCTCTTATGACATTGTCTTTATATTATAGCATCAGTTTAATTTTGTTCTATGTGCTGAATGTTGTTTTTAATATGTACTATTTGTCTGCGCCAATGGACAGATGCACAGTGCCATATTTCTTATTCTTGTAACTTTACTGAATGCTTTCATATTCTCTTTAAATTCAGCAAGTTCTCCTAGGCTCCCAGGATAGTAGATCAATGAAGCGTGTGGTCTGGGGTTTTGATGGTGTGATTTGCAATGCACCAAATGATTAAAGCCTACTACTGCTATGTTAGGCCATGACATACTGAACAGCAGGAGCCAGGGCTGCAGTCAGGGAAATTGCATTCCACTTAAATCTCCCCTACAGGGATCTACCAGAGGGGAGGCATACCGTGTCAGAAAGTGTGCTGTATTGTATGTGGTATCAATATGATTTGCTGATGTACAGGATGCCGATGGTCAGTATACCAACAGCGGCATCCCATCCATCAGAATCCCAACAGCACCCCATTGAGGCCCCTAACCCTCACCTTTTCCCTACCCAAACCCTAACCCTCCCTTGGGGGTGCCTAACCCTAACCCTCGCAGGAGGTGCTTAACCCTAACCCTCACCGCTAGGTGTGTAACTCTAACCCTCCGTTCCCCGCTGCCTAAACTGAACCCTCCCTGCTTGATGCCTAATCCTAACCTCCCTCTCTCAGTGCCTAAGCCTACCCCTCCCTCCCCGGTCCCCAACCTTCCCGTCCCTGATCCCTAACACTAACCTCCCTTATCCTGCCTAAACCTAAGCATGGCAGGACGGGTTCCAATCTATAGATAGATAGTTAAAAGATAGACAGTCATTAGGTAGACACCATATGGTTGACAGCCAAAAGATAGACAGGGTCAAAAGTCAGACAGGGTCTAAAGTCAGACAGTCAAAAATGCGACAGGGTCAAAAGTCAGACATAAGTTAGACACAAAAACATTTTTTTTTTCTGTGTTTTTTACAACTTTTGCCTCATTTACTATCCATGTCACAAACTATTACCTTTTAGTAAAGTTGTGGCGAGCGAAGCGAGACACCGAGCCCGAAACGGGGCGAGTGCAATGAACCCACGAGGGGCCGAATTTCACCAAAATTAGGTAAAAAATGTTTAAAAATACACAAATTTTTGTGTGTGTGTCTGACTTAAGAACCTGTCTGACTTTTGACCCTGTTACACTTTTGACCCTGTCTATCTTTTGATTGTCGACCATATGGTGTCTACCTAATGACGGTCTATCTTTTAACTGTCTATGTGCTATACCACACCCGGCAGAACACCATCGCGTCCTGCTGTGAGGATATTCGGATTGCCGGCTATCGGTAATGTGATGCTGGCATCGCATCCTCCCTTGGAACACCGGCGTCGGTATATTGACTGCCGGTATCCCATCCATCGGGAAGCCAGCTGCTTCCCTTGTGTGTAAATCTCTCTAAGTGTTAGGACCTTTTCTACTCTACTGTTGGAGATGTCTGTCACATGCTAATTTTTATATTGGGCATGCTTCATACCATGGAGCTTTGTTTTATGGAACTGGTCTCTGTTCAGTGCAATGTAGTTCCACTAAATGCATCAGTGCACCAATGCACATCAAAAGTACATACAGTACATGCATGTCACAAGCTTCTCAAGCACTGTTGATGCTTTGAGCGGAATTGAATGGTCCTACAAGCGATGGCCTCCACTCTGGTTCTTAGGCCTTATTCAGGTTTGTTTCAAAAAATGTTAGCAATTGGGCAAAACCGCTTTGCACTGCAGGTGGGCCAGATGTAACATGTGCAGAGAGATTAGGTTTGGGAGGGGTGTGTTCAAACTGAAATCTAAATTGCAGTGTAAAAATTAAGCAGACAGTATTTAGCATGCACATAAACAATATAACCCACCCAAATCTTAATCTCTCTGCACATGTTACATCTGCCCCACCTGCAGTGCAGCATGGTTTTGCCCAATTGCAAACATTTTTGGTTTGCTAACAAACCTGAATAACCACCTTAATCCATTGCATATATGTAGGTGCACCCTTTATATTAAACAAAGTTTATAAATGCAGCTTTCTATATTTTAAATTAAAATAATTCCACAGTATCTCACCTTCTCTTCTATATTGTGCATACAGATGTAAAAAATGTCACATTTTATTTTAATGCTGAGTTATTCTACTGCCAATTTGTAGTCCTAACTCATGATTAACCACTTGAGTGCTAAAAGATGATGTTAAAAAAATACTGCCCCACTCATCCTAAACTGTATAGCTGTCAGAAACTAGTAAACTGGTAATTACCATCAGAGAGTGGGGAAATTACCGTATATACTCGAGTATAAGTCGACCCGAATATAAGCCGAGGCACCTAATTTTACCACAAAAACCTGGGAAAACTTATTGACTCGAGTATAAGCCTAGGGTGGGAAATGCAGCTCTACCCGTACACAGAACTCATAGTGCCAGATATGCCCCACAGTGCCAGATATGCCAGATATGCCCCACAGTGCCAGATGTGCCAGATATGCCACACAGTGCCAGATATGCCACACAGTGCCAGATATGCCACACAGTGCCCCACAGTGCCAGATATGCCCCACAGTGCCAGATATGCCACACAGTGCCAGATATGCCAGATATGCCCCACAGTGCCAGATATGCCCCACAGTGCCAGATATGCCCCACAGTGCCAGATATGCCAGATATGCCCCACAGTGCCAGATGTGCCAGATATGCCACACAGTGCCAGATATGCCACACAGTGCCAGATATGCCACACAGTGCCCCACAGTGCCAGATATGCCCCACAGTGCCAGATATGCCACACAGTGCCAGATATGCCAGATATGCCCCACAGTGCCAGATATGCCCCACAGTGCCAGATGTGCCCCACAGTGCCAGGTGTGCCCCACAGTGCCAGGTGTGCCAGATATGCCCCACAGTGCCAGGTGTGCCAGATATGCCCCACAGTGCTAGATACTTACCCTCTGTCGCTCCCGCGCTGTCTTCTGAAGGAGGGACACGGAGAGCGCAGCGCGCGGCTCTTCTGTGTCCGTCCTGCGTCTCCGGCGGCAGCGGCGTGTGTTAAAGGAAGTGCCGGTTCGTGCACTTCCTTTACCACACAGACGCCGCTGCCGCCGGAGATGTAGGAGGGACACAGGAGAGCCACGCGCTGTGCTCTCCGTGTCCCTCTTAAAGCTGACTTGAGTATAAGCCGAGGTGGCTTTTTCAGCACAAAAAAAGTGCTGAAAAAGTCGGCTTATACTCGAGTATATACGGTATGTCAATTTACAGATGTTATTGCCCCAATACATAATGATATCATAGAGGGGGAGGGGCCTCCATTACACTACAGAACAAAAAAAAATCTGCAGTTCAGGTAAGGTGAGTGAAATGATTTACTGACAGTTCAGAGTATCCTCCATGTTGTCACCTATAGGCTTCCAGGCAGCCTCAATTCCCCTGTTTCATGTGCCCCTTTAGTATTTATTCTCTGGTGAACAACAGAAATCATACATTAACATACAGAAAATATTTATTTTTGTAGAGGTGGCGTTAGGGTACTGTGATGCCCAGAAGGCTGAACTCAAATCAAAGTCAAATAAAAACAGAGGTTCCCTCATTTAATATGTTTTCTACTTTTCAAAATGGTTTTCCTGATTAGTCTAACATATTATTTTGACACCTGGGCCTGATTCAGAAGCATATGAACGTCTCTGTATTCAGCCACAACTATTAGCAGTCGCCTGTCTGTGACTTTATGCAAATAGTGTCACAAACTTCTTCCCCAAACTCCTTCCCCATTTGGCCAAATGTGCATGGATTGAGACGACAACTTTTAGCATCCGTGCACACTGCAGTATAAATTTCTGTGTCCATAGATGCAACCATGGGTTGCACCATCAAAACTTGTATCAGCCCGATGACAGGTGCAGTTACTCCATCTGACTATGACCTCCTATGCCTATGACTGTGCATCTGGGAATACAGCCGCTTGCAGTGAGATGCCCACGAACACTCCCATAATAATCCTATTAAATGGTCCAATTTTGTGTGCACTACTAGCAGGGACGTGTGGTGAGGTAAATGTCTGAGGAGGCACTGGCTAGTACCAGAGCTAGGTTTACACACAATATATTAGCCTAAGGGTTCATGTGGGCATTATACACAGGTGCAGCAGTTTATACTGCTGGAGATTTGGTGAGTTTTGATAAGAGATGTGAGGAAATGATAGGCAGGGGAGGTACTACCTCTCCTGCCATAGACTTTTTACTCAAGAGTTTTGACTATAAAAGTGACTGGAAGATATTCTAATACAATCTTTGTATTTTTCATATATTTTATATAGTCAAAACACTGACATATACTGGAGTATGACAGGAATTGCTCTCCCTCACCTGTCTCACCTCACCACGTTAGTGACTACTAGCCATCTCCCAGTCACCAACCAGTAATGCCCATCACTTTTCAGCCACCTTTCTGATATTGACTGAATCAATTGCAACAGCACTTTTGTGATATACTTAGTGTAATGCCTGAGCTGCAGTAGTTTTCAAAAAAGGTTGCACATGCACAGTTGTATTACGTGTGAATTGTGGTGGTCATTCTGACTGGATTGCTGCAGCAGCAGCGATCGCAGTCTGAAGCCCTGAAGCATCTCAGGGCTGCGATCGCCTCTGCCTGATTGATTGCGGGGCAGGAGGGGGTGTGTAAACTGCATTAGAACGCCGTAGGTGGGGCGTGGACCAGACAACGCAGGCGTGTCCAGACTGTTGCAGGGCTGGGCCCCAGCGGCGGGACGCGGCGGCGCTGTGACATCACATGCAGCTACTGTGACCTTGGATGTGGCAGGTAGCCATCTGCCAGTGCAGCTAGGCTGCGCTGGCAGGGAGCTACATAGCGGGTGCGCGGGGTGGGTGGGGGAGTAGGGACAGACATGCGGGGCAGGCTAGCCCTGTGCTGGGCGTCCCCCACATGTCTGAGTAACTGATCGTAGATGTGCTAAATTTAGCACATCTACGATCAGATCTGAATGACCCCTGTGTGTGACTCAGAATCAGGCCTGTTATATGCAATTTATTTAAAATGGCAAAAACTAGCAAGAAATAATCTTATTTCATTTTCGAGTTCAGAAATTATTATAAAAAAACATGAAAAACATAATTTTGCTACTTTAGAAAGATGGATTAATAAAGAGGCAAGATGCACAATGTATTTCTTTGTGATGATTAGTAAAAAAAAAAGTTTACTTTTAATTTTCTTTCTTACAATTTCAAAAAGACATAAAATACATTTTATTTTGATCATTTTGGCTAATTATTTTTGCTGTATCAGCTTTAGTGCTTTAGTATGAAGCACATGCCTAAAGGCACTTCCTGGGGGTCAGCACTGGGATACTTGTTTTATTACTTTAAGCCCAAATAAAAAAGAACGACAAAATAATTCTACTGTACCGTACCATGTCCCATCTAGAGTGGAGTGTGGACACTACTAAGTAGTAACTATGCATATATGATAAAATATAAAACAAAAGGTTACAGCTTATTGCTTGTTTTATTATTGATGATATTAAAATAATGGGGGGGCAGCCATTACTGCTGTGCCTAGGACAGGAGCGGTTCCTGGTGCGGGCAAGCAGTGCCTGCGCCCGGGGCGCTGCGGCCTGGGGGCGCGGCCGCAGTCACCGCGCAAGCACCGCCGCCTGCCCGCACCCCGCTCCCTGCTCCCCAGCTGCAGCAAACGCGTGGGCTGTGTGGGCGTCCGCTGCAGCCGGTGCACCTGTCAGACGCTAGAGGTTATTATTGACCTCTAGTGTCTGTGCGGCGCTGCTATGGGAGAGATGTCATGATGTCTCTCCCATAGAGAGGAGCCGCGGGCGGCCAGACAGAGCAGCAGCAGCGGTCGGGAAGCAGGAGCGGGGCAGTGGTAAGTATTGTTTTTTTTTGTGTGTGTTTGTATAGGCTACTAAGGGGCACAACTACTGGGGGCACAGCGACAGGGGGCACAACTACTGGGAGCACAGCAACAGGGGGCACAACTACTGGGGGCACAGCAATAGGGGGCACAACTACTGGGGCAAATCTACTGGGGGCATAGCTATAGGGGGCACAACTACTGGGGCAAATCTACTGAGGGCATAGCTACAGGGGGCAAATCTACTGGGAGCACAACTACTGGTTCATAACTGTGGCCATGCCCCTCCCCTATGAAGCCACGCCCTTATTTTTTGCCGCGCACCTTCTCCACGCACTAACTGCTTTGCCACAGGGGAGGGGGGGGCGCCATTGTAAACTTTCGCACTGGGCGCCACAAGGTGTAGAACCGACCCTGGCCTAGGAGCAGCCTGACCGCTAAATTCACCCCTGTGTGTACTGCAGAAAATAGTGACTGATGTTGTTAGATGCCAAAAGTGCTGTACTGTACACCCAGGATAGGCATGAGAAGTCTCATAGTATATAGGTTCTGCTATGTTATGGGCTGCCTTTAGCAATGAGACTAATTCTCAGCAGAATATTTAGTCTACATCCTTCAGTTATACTCATAGCTGCAAGTATGGCGGTACGGGGTGGTACGGCATACCGGTAATAAATTCCGTACCGCCGGGCCGTCCACCATACTGCATCCCGCTGGCTTCGTTCTGTGTGAGGGGAGGAGAGCACAGGGCAGCGCCTCTCCTGCCCATCAATTCTCTTTGATGCCCGGTCTCTCTCGCCATCGGTGGTGGGGTCAATCTGAATAAGGCACTGGGCATCAAAGAGAATTGAGGGGCAGGAGAGGCGCTGTGCTGCACTCTCCTCCCCTCACATAGAAGAAACAGAGCCAGCGGTAAGGGAGGGGGGGGGCAGTGAGTGCACAGTGGGGCAATGTATATCTGGCACAGTGGGGCATTGTACATCTGGCACAGTGGGGCATTGTATATCTGGCACAGTGGGGGCATTGTATATCTGGCACTGTGGGGCAATGTATATCTGGCACAGGGGGGCATTGTATATCTGGCACTGTGGGGGCATTGTATATCTGGCACAGGGGGGCATTGTATATCTGGCACTGTGGGGTCATTGTATATTTGGCACAGGGGGGCATTGTATATTTGGCACAGGGGGGCAATGTATATCTGGCACTGTGGGGTCATTGTATATTTGGCACAGGGGGGCATTGTATATCTGGCACAGGGGGGGCATTGTGTATCTGGCACAGGGGGGCATTGTTTATCTGGCACTTTGGGGCATTGTATATCTGGCACTGTGGGGCATTGTATATCTGGCATGGGGAGGGCATTTTATATCTGGCACAGTGGGGGCATTTGTGTATCTGGCACAGTGGGGGCATTTGTGTACCTGGCACAGTGGGGCAATGTATATCTGGCATTGTGGGGCAACGTGTATCTGGCACTATTGGGGTCATATGTGTATCTGGCCCCCCCCATATGTGTATCACGCCCCCATTTGCATTGGCCACACCCCATGTGGCATTTGACCACGCCCATTTTTTTATACTTGCACCACTGGTTATACTAATAGGTTGGGTTTGTGTCATGCTGACACCAGGATCCCGACTGTTAGGAGGCTGGCGGGGGTGACGAGTGCAACGAAGCCCCTCACTGTGTTCGCCGCACAGCGGGCTCGGTGGATCGCTGCGCTCGCCACAGTTCCTATTCTCACTCTATGGGTGGGAATGGTCCCTGTTGGTTGGCATGCCGACCGGCGGGATATGCAGGGTTCGGGATCCCGTCATTGACATTGTGACCAGCGGTCTCCCGACAGCCGGTCACATAACCGCATCCCATACTAATATGCAGCCAGTATTTAACATGAATTTACTTTCCAGTGATATACAGCACTGTGTGTTCCTCCACTGCATCCTGTGTTGTATTGCTGGCAGCCTAACGCTGTTGGTGACGGGTTACTGACTAATGCACACACGCGATTGGCATACACATAGTGCTTCAACCTGGAAGGGACTCTAAGCCTGGAAGGATTGAACGTGATTGACAGTTACTTCTGACTGCACTATGTAATAAAAATAGTCTTTTATACCCACTCGGAGCCAAACATTGAGAATCAATAAATCCAGCCGAACCTCACTCATGCACAACATGGATTATTTATTTTTGTCCCTGACCCTGACTAGGGCTGACAGGCATACTGCTTATTTACTTATTTTATTGTAATTATACAGTGCGGCATCTGTGGTCTGAGTGGAGATAAATGTTACTCTTGTAACAGGGATTGTGGTTGCTGTTTAGGAAATAAAGTATAGAGGTAGTGGTTCACATATGCATGTTGACCTTGAAAATTATATGCCTAATGTGTATATATGTATATATAAGTATGCTTTATATTGGTGTTCGAGAGATGTGTATATATACATGTATTCACTTCTGTGTATGTAAATGTGTACATGAATAGATTTAGACGGGACAAATGAATAAATAAATATAATCAATTTATTAAATAATATAATAAAAATAGTATACGTTTAATATTACAGCTAGTATTATAGTGGCATAGGACAAATAGAAGCCAGCCATTATGATTGTATTGACTTAGCAGCTGTGGTGTGTCATGATAGATAAGAGAGACGTAGTGAGCTGGTAATAGCCTGCAGGGAAGTGATAGTGGCAGAGGGGTCCCTAATCATTGTCCGCGCTCCGTGGGAGTAACAACCTGCAGGGCGGGAAGAATACGTTCGCGAGGAAGGTGCAAGGCTGACCGCGAGCCTGGGGAAGAGATATGCACTGATTGGCGGTGGCAGGGCATAGCGCGTGGCTCTGGCGGCAAACGGGCGGCACGAGCTGAATGTCTGGAGAGAATAAATAGGGCTCTCCGCCGGGGGGTAGTCAGACTGCTGTTCCCCTGGTCCGTGTGTGCACTTGGTCATTCAGAGCGCTGCCAAGAGCTGTATGATGTAAACATACGGCGGCGTTACTGGATGCCAGGTAGCTACATCAGCACCAGGCTTACCTGTTCCCGAAGGGGGGCGGTGGAGGAGTAGGCAAAATCGCCGCTAGCAGATAACGGGAGGCGATAAGGAAGGCGACGGGCGTCTGTATTTACGGCACCACAGAGAGGGCAGCGGAGAAGTGACAGCTGAGTCACTGTAAGCGGGGAGCTGAAGCAGTGACAGGAGAAGACGCGGCTCCATAGTAACCGAAGGGAGCCAGTCAGACGCCTAGGGAGGATCTCTGTCTTAGAAGCAAGAGTGGCATCAGGCAGATGCCCCGCCTACTCCAGATACAGAGAGGTCCAGATGCCTATCAGAAAGCATCGGGGAAGAGTCGGGGGAGTACTCATCTACAGCAGCCGCTATGAGGAGGTGTAAGTGACATAATTTATTTACTGCACCTTGCACCATAGGCAGAAAGGACACTGGGCTATAGTATATAGCAGAGAGCCATTAGAGAGGGAGAAAATAATTAATCTGCCTCCCTGCTTTAAGACTACTCAATAGTCTAGGGTAACTTTATATGCAGATACCGGGACAGACCACACCGTGTGTTATAATAGCTGCAGAAAATTATTATTAAGATAACATGGAGTATATGTACTGTGAATTGCTTCCACTGTATTTAAATAAGCAGAAGCTCAAGAGATAACAAAAACAAGGACAGACTGTTGCTCCAATCTATTAGTTATCATTACAGTAATGGAGATCCTAGTGGTATATGTTTATATACACACTGGAGAGGAAAAGTCCTATACAGTCGAGTAAGTCTGAATATATTAAAAGTACGGAATAAAAAAGAACATTGACAGCCTAGATCTATTGAAGGATATTTCAGATATATTTTAATTCTGAACTAATTAATCTGGAGACAACGAACTCAATGCTATTTATTTCTAAAGCCCACACAGTGATTCATAGGACACCGAGGAGATACATTGTTACCTCTATTTGTACACTCTGCTATGTTGGCCATCTGCAGTGAATTAGCAACTAAGTAAGGAAGGTTAACTTTAATGTGGTCAACTATAAAGACTTTGTTACTATCCATGGTCAGGAGCTAGTAGAGAGCAGCATCAAAAGACTGACATTATTTTTAGAAGTCTAGTATTGCTAGTATGAAAAATGTATTTATGGGCCCCAACTTGCGCATGTCTAACTATTTTATAAGAGTACCCGGGTCACTCTAACACCTAATGGTGTTGTTTAAATAGGTCATTTTTTTGTGTTGCATGCAAATAAATTGTATAGGTTCTAAAGAAGGAAATAGGGGGACAGGATTATAAATGTGATTGTTTTCCTATTTTAGAAAATTGTTTGCTTTAACTTTCAAATACTACTTTGATGAATAAAAATACTTACCATATGTAATGTGAGTTAAAAAAAAATTCCATCCGGAGGTCCTGGAAGAGTAAACCGAAGAATAGGTATCAAATGGTAAAGAATTACATACATATATATAGTTATGAGACAAGTGGTTTTGCAATTATTATTTTTACTAAGATAGAGGGGCTTACCCAGGCAAGCCCACATAAATAGCTTGGGTGGAGGCACATACACTGGGTAACCATCCCTTAATAAAATACTGCATAGTAGTTTATAATATTAGTAATAGGGAAGGAGGGTTACACTCTTATTATTATTATTATTATTATTATTATTATTATTTATATGGAACCAAGAGGGGTGTGCAGTACCTTAAAAAGTACATAAACAGAATGAACAAAACAAGTGACTTACAGTACAAAGCATTGCAGAACATAGACAAGGACAAGGTGGATAAACATTGCAGCATCAGCATTCATAATACTCAAATAAGAAGCAGGGTGGCAGAACCCAGGAGTTAGATGCCATTGTAGGTGGTGCGGAGGAGAGGATAGTATACTATAAGCAAGGGAAGAGGAGAGTGCTCTACTCATGAGAGTGTACAATCACATGCAAGTGACTAAAGCTTACTTTTGGTCAGATCAGAAATGCTGTCATTGATTTAAGTAGAATGCAAACATAGGGGGTAATTCTGAGTTGATCGCAGCAGCAAGTTTGTTAGCAATTGGGCAAAACCATGTGCACTGCAGGGGGGGGGGGCAGATATAACATTTGCAGAGAAAGTTAGATTTGGGTGGGTTATTTTGTTTCTGTGCAGGGTAAATACTGGCTGCTTTATTTTTACACTGCAATTTAGATTTCAGTTTGAATAGACCCCACCCAAATCCTGCTCTCTCTGCACATGTTATATCTGCCCCTCCTGCAGTGCACATGGTTTTGGCCAACTGCTAACAAATTTGCTGCTGCGATCAACTCAGAATTAGGCCCTTAGTCAGAAACATATGGGCTAAATATAAAAAAGTCCAAATTTAGTGTGAAAGCTTTTTAGTGTTTAAACTTCCACCTTGTGATGTGCGTTTCCTTACAAGCTGTACAGATATTCAGATAAGTGAGACCCGTGCATGCTTCTCTGTTTAAATGTTTAGAAATAGTAAAAAAAAAAAAAAAAAGTGGACGGTCCTCCGCAAAGTATATCCAGCCCCGGGCACTTTGAGCCGATCCTGGTTCAAAAATTACAAAGAAAAAAATGTATGAGGTCCGCCTGTATTTTAAGAACCAGCTCCAAGCTCCGGGATGGGTCCTGGTTCTAAACATGGGGAAATAAAGACATAGGTGTCCCCAGTATTTTTAGAACCAGCACCGGGCTTCATTAGCAGGGAGGTAGTTCCAAAGCCAGGGGACATACTTGACGGGGTCCCGTGACCAAATTATTACCCCACCTAGTCAGCCTAGGCCAGGGTTTCCAGGGAAAGTGGGGACCCCCCAATAAAGGGGTCCCCCCTCCAGGCACCCAAGGCTACAGGTCCCAGCAAGCTTTTCCCTCATGCCGGTGCTTGGAAAACCACAAGTGCCAGTATGTGGGACATTGAAGGCCTTCCTTGCTGGTTCCTATAGTCCCCTGTAAAAAATTTTTAAAAAAAGACAGGCCACATACACCATGAAAGTACTATAACTTTATTTCACTCACACACCCACGCATACTTAACTACTACACTCCTTGTAGCCATTCATGTTCTCCTTGTAGGCATCTCCAATAGCTATATAAAAACTTCCATACTCACCTACCCTTGGTGTAGATTAATTTCACTTCAGTCCACATAGGCATTCAAGGGGTTAAAAAACAAAACACAATACCCGAACTAAGACATACTGAGGAAGTGTATGTGTTAACACATATACTTTCTCTGACGTCCTAGTGGATGCTGGGAACTCCGTAAGGACCATGGGGAATAGCGGCTCCGCAGGAGACTGGGCACAAAAGTAAAGCTTTAGGACTACCTGGTGTGCACTGGCTCCTCCCCCTATGACCCTCCTCCAAGCCTCAGTTAGATTTTTGTGCCCGGCCGAGAAGGGTGCATTCTAGGAGGCTCTCCTGAGTTTCTTAGTAAAAGTTTAGTTTTAGGTTTTTTATTTTCAGTGAGACCTGCTGGCAACAGGCTCACTGCATCGAGGGACTAAGGGGAGAAGAAGCGAACCTGCCTGCTTGCAGCCAGCTTGGGCTTCTTGGCTACTGGACACCATTAGCTCCAGAGGGACCGAACACAGGCCCAGCCTCGGAGTCCGGTCCCAGAGCCGCGCCGCCGGCCCCCTTACAGAGCCAGAAGCAAGAAGAGGTCCGGAAAATCGGCGGCAGAAGACATCAGTCTTCACCAAGGTAGCGCACAGCACTGCAGCTGTGCGCCATTGCTCCTCAGGCACACTTCACACTCCGGTCACTGAGGGTGCAGGGCGCTGGGGGGGGGGGGCGCCCTGAGCAGCAATAGAAACACCTTGGCTGGCGAAAATACATCACATATAACCCCCAGGGCTATATGGATGTATTTTAACCCCTGCCAGAATACAGCAAAAAGCGGGAGAGAAGTCCGCCGAGAAGGGGGCGGAGCCTATCTCCTCAGCACACGGGCGCCATTTTCCCTCACAGCTTCGCTGGAAGGACGTCTCCCTGACTCTCCGCTGCAGTCCTGCACTACAGAAAAGGGTAAAACAAGAGAGGGGGGCACTAATTAGGCGCAGTATAAATAAAACAGCAGCTATAAGGGGAAAAACACTTCTATAAGGTTATCCCTGTATATATATAGCGCTCTGGTGTGTGCTGGCATACTCTCCCTCTGTCTCCCCAAAGGGCTAGTGAGGTCCTGTCCTCTATCAGAGCATTCCCTGTGTGTATGCTGTGTGTCGGTACGATTGTGTCGACATGTATGAGGAGGAAAATGGTGTGGAGGCGGAGCAATTGCCTGTAATGGAGATGTCACCCCCTAGGGAGTCGACACCTGAGTGGCTGAGCTTATGGAAGGAATTACGTGACAGTGTCAGCTCTTAACAAAAGACGGTTGATGACATGAGACAGCCGGCTACTCAGCTCGTGCCTGTCTAGGCGTCTCAAAAGCCATCAGGGGCTCTAAAACGCCCGTTACCTCAGATGGCAGATACAGACGCCGACACGGATACTGACTCCAGTGTCGACGATGAAGAGACGAATGTGACTTCCAGTAGGGCCACACGTTACATGATTGATGCTATGAAAAAAGTTTTACATATTTCTGATAATACAAGTACCACTAAAAAGGGTATTATGTTTGGTGAGAAAAAACTGCCTGTAGTTTTTCCTGCATCTGAGGAATTAAATGAAGTGTGTGATGAAGCGTGGGTTTCCCCCGATAAAAAACTGATAATTCCTAAAAGGTTATTAGCATCATACCCCTTCCCGCCAGAGGATAGGGCACGTTGGGAAACACCCCCTAAGATGGATAAAGCGCTCACACGTTTGTCAAAACAGGTGGCACTACCGTCTCCTGATAGGGCCGCCCTTAAGGAACCTGCTGACAGAAAGCAGGAGAATATCCTAAAATGTATATACACTCACACGGGTGTTATACTGCGACCAGCAATCGCCTCAGCCTGGATGTGCAGTGCTGGGGTGGCTTGGTCGGATTCCCTGACTGACAATATTGATACCCTGGATAGGGACAGTATATTACTGACTATAGAGCATTTGAAAGATGCATTTCTATATATGCGGGATGCACAGAGGGATATTTGCCGACTGGCATCAAGAGTAAGTGCGCTGTCCATTTCTGCCAGAAGAGGGTTATGGACGAGGCAGTGGTCAGGTGATGCTGATTCCAAAAGGCATATGGAAGTATTGCCTTACAAAGGGGAGGCGTTATTTGGGGTAGGTCTATCGGACCTGGTGGCCACAGCAACTGCTGGGAAATCCACATTTTTACCCCAGGTAGCCTCTCAACATAAGAAGACGCCGTATTATCAGGCGCAGTCCTTTCGGCCCCATAAGGGCAAGCGGGCAAAAGGCTCCTCATTTCTGCCCCGTGGCAGAGGGAGAGGAAAAAGGCTGCAGCAAACAGCCAGTTCCCAGGAACAGAAGCCCTCTCCCGTTTCTGCCAAGTCCTCAGCATGACGCTGGGGCTTTACAAGCGGACTCAGGCACTCCCCTAAAGTCTGCTTTACCGACGTCTCCCTCCGACAGGGAGGCGGTATTGGAAGCCATTCACAAGCTGTATTCCCAGCAGGTGATAATCAAGATACCCCTCCTGCAACAGGGACAGGGGTATTATTCCACGCTGTTTGTGGTACCGAAGCCGGACGGCTCGGTAAGACCTATTTTAAATCTGAAATCCTTGAACACTTACATACACAGGTTCAAATTCAAGATGGAGTCACTCAGAGCGGTGATTGCGAACTTGGAAGAAGGGGATTATATGGTGTCTTTGGACATCAAGGAGGCTTACCTCCATGTCCCAATTTACCCTTCTCACCAAGGATACCTCAGGTTTGTGGTACAGAACTGTCATTATCAGTTTCAGACGCTGCCGTTTGGTTTGTCCACGGCACCCCGGGTCTTTACCAAGGTAATGGCCGAAATGATGATACTCCTTCGAAGGAAGGGAGTTTTAGTTATCCCGTACTTGGACGATCTCCTGATAAGGGCAAGATCCAGGGAACAATTGGTAGTCGGGGTAGCACTATCTCAAGTAGTGTTGCGGCAGCACGGTTGGATTCTCAATATTCCAAAATCGCAGCTGATCCCGACGACACGTCTTCTATTCCTAGGGATGATCCTGGACACAGTCCAGAAAAAGGTGTTTCTCCTGGAGGAGAAAGCCAGGGAGTTATCTGAACTAGTCAGAAACCTCCTAAAACCAGGCCAAGTGTCAGTGCATCAATGCACAAGGGTCCTGGGAAAAATGGTGGCTTCCTACGAAGCAATCCCTTTCGGCAGATTCCACGCAAGAACTTTCCAGTGGGACCTGCTGGACAAATGGTCCGGATCGCATCTTCAGATGCATCAGCGGATAACCCTGTCACCAAAGACAAGGGTGTCTCTCCTGTGGTGGTTGCAGAGTGCTCATCTTCTAGAGGGCCGCAGATTCGGCATTCAGGACTGGGTCCTGGTGACCACGGATGCCAGCCTGCGAGGCTGGGGAGCAGTCACACAGGGAAGAAATTTCCAGGGCTTGTGGTCAAGCCTGGAGACATCACTTCACATAAATATCCTGGAGCTGAGGGCCATTTACAATGCCCTAAGCCAAGCAAGACCTCTGCTTCAAGGTCAGCCGGTGCTGATCCAGTCGGACAACATCACGGCAGTCGCCCACGTGAACAGACAGGGCGGCACAAGAAGCAGGAGGGCAATGGCAGAAGCTGCAAGGATTCTTCGCTGGGCGGAAAATCATGTGATAGCACTGTCAGCAGTGTTCATTCCGGGAGTGGACAACTGGGAAGCAGACTTCCTCAGCAGGCACGACCTCCACCCGGGAGAGTGGGGACTTCACCCAGAAGTCTTCCACATGATTGTAAACCGTTGGAAAAAACCAAAGGTGGACATGATGGCGTCCCGCCTCAACAAAAAATTGGACAGGTATTGCGCCAGGTCAAGGGACCCTCAGGCAATAGCTGTGGACGCTCTGGTAACACCATGGGTGTACCAGTCAGTGTATGTGTTTCCCTCCTCTGCCTCTCATACCCAAGGTACTGAGAATTATAAGACGGAGAGGAGTAAGAACTATACTCGTGGCTCCGGATTGGCCAAGAAGGACTTGGTACCCGGAACTTCAAGAGATGCTCACAGAGGACCCGTGGCCTCTACCTCTAAGAAGGGACCTGCTCCAGCAAGGACCCTGTCTGTTCCAAGACTTACCGCGGCTGCGTTTGACGGCATGGCGGTTGAACGCCGGATCCTGAAGGAAAAAGGCATTCCGGAAGAAGTCATTCCTACCCTGATCAAAGCCAGGAAGGATGTGACCGCAAAGCATTATCACTGCATTTAGCGGAAATATGTTGCGTGGTGTGAGGCCAGGAAGGCCCCAACGGAGGAATTTCAACTGGGTCGATTCCTGCATTTCCTGCAAACAGGAGTGTCTATGGGCCTAAAATTAGGATCCATTAAGGTTCAGATTTCGGTCCTGTCGATTTTCTTCCAGAAAGAACTGGCTTCAGTTCCTGAAGTTCAGACGTTGTCAAGGGGGTGCTGCATATACAGCCTCCTTTTGTGCCTCCAGTGGCACCTTGGGATCTCAATGTAGTTTTGGGGTTCCTAAAATCACATTGGTTTGAACCGCTTAAATCTGTGGATTTGAAATATCTCACATGGAAAGTGGTCATGCTGTTGGCCCTGGCTTCGGCCAGGCGCGTGTCAGAATTGGCGGCTTTATCTTATAAAAGCCCTTACCTGATTTTTCATACGGACAGGGCAGAATTGAGGACTCGTCCACAATTTCTCCCTAAGGTGGTTTCAGCGTTTCACCTGAACCAGCCTATTGTGGTACCTGCGGCTACGTGGGACTTGGAGGACTCCAAGTTGCTGGACGTTGTCAGGGCCCTGAAAATATATGTTTCCAGGACGGCTGGAGTCAGAAAATCTGACTCCCTGTTTATCCTGTATGCACCCAACAAGCTGGGTGCTCCTGCTTCTAAGCAGACTATTGCTCGTTGGATTTGTAGTACAATTCAGCTTGCACATTCTGTGGCAGGCCTGCCACAGCCAAAATCTGTAAAAGCCCATTCCACAAGGAAGGGGGCTCATCTTGGGCGGCTGCCCGAGGGGTCTCGGCTTTACAACTTTGCCGAGCAGCTACTTGGTCAGGGGCAAACACGTTTGCTAAATTCTACAAATTTGATACTCTGGCTGAGGAGGACCTGGAGTTCTCTCATTCGGTGCTGCAGAGTCATCCGCACTCTCCCGCCCGTTTGGGAGCTTTGGTATAATCCCCATGGTCCTTACGGAGTTCCCAGCATCCACTAGGACGTCAGAGAAAATAAGAATTTACTTACCGATAATTCTATTTCTCGTAGTCCGCAGTGGATGCTGGGCGCCCATCCCAAGTGCGGATTGTCTGCAATACTTGTACATAGTTATTGTTAACTAAATCGGGTTATTGTTGTTGTGAGCCATCTTTCCAGAGGCTCCTCTGTTATCATGCTGTTAACTGGGTTCAGATCACAAGTTGTACGGTGTGATTGGTGTGGCTGGTATGAGTCTTACCCGGGATTCAAAATCCTTCCTTATTGTGTACGCTCGTCCGGGCACAGTATCCTAACTGAGGCTTGGAGGAGGGTCATAGGGGGAGGAGCCAGTGCACACCAGGTAGTCCTAAAGCTTTACTTTTGTGCCCAGTCTCCTGCGGAGCCGCTATTCCCCATGGTCCTTACGGAGTTCCCAGCATCCACTACGGACTACGAGAAATAGAATTATCGGTAAGTAAATTCTTATTTTCTCTACGCAAATGCCAGCATTCACGTGGCTGTTCTCATTCTAAGAGCCTCCAGCCAGTAGGTAGGCACCTCCGTAGGAGCACCTACTGATTAGCTGTGTATGGCCAGACAGTCAAACAAAGGTTCCCCATTGACTTAAGTAATGGGAACCGCTACACTAAAGTCAATTGTGGGAACCAATACATTGTGGTCAATGATGGGAACTGCAAGGATCCTCTAGTAACTTTGTGGTTCCCATCATTGACTACAATGTATCGGTCTATTTATAGGCATGTTTTTGGTAAGCTTTTGGGTGCAAGTTTAAAATTTGCACCCTCTTACATTGGCTGATTTGTATGTTTTCCATAGGAAAACATCTGGATGCATTTGGCCATTGTGAGTTGTAGGGTTGCGGGAAACTTGAGTTACATTGTTCTAAAAATGTGCGAGTTTAGCGGTAAACACGCACATTTCCCAAACTCAGACTTGACTTGATTTTTATTATATTTTATTGTAACTGACATGTATAGTACAATTCTCTCAAAGTGCCATCTGGTGGCAGAAAATTGTATTCCAGAGAATTTAAAAATCATTCTTTACATTTGACAGCATGCAATGTGTTTCTTTACATTTTTGCTTACTGCATGCTACATTTGTAAATTGATATAACTAGGGATGGGAGATATTGACAAAAAAAATCAGTTTAGCGTAGCAAATATAATAAATTCACCCCTAAGTACATATTTACATACATCATAAACATAGCACCTATCAGCATTTCCATCTTTAATATAACAAATCTGTTAATCATTAATTGTGATGATTGGTGTTCAGCAATGACAAATAATAACTCTGTACTATGTATCAGTCTCATAATGAATATGAAATAATTGTAAACAGGTAGTCATTGTACTGACGGTGAAAGTTTTTGCAAAAGCTACTTTTTGAGTGACTCATTTATACTGAACACAAGGTCCTACACAAACAAGTGACTACTTGACCATGATTTGAACTATGTAGAGTATTTCCAGTATAATGTATATAACACTGCAAGATACAGAAAATGCTACTCAGTACTGGTTTATTATATTAACTCCTTATTATATTAACTCCTTCCTGGTATACATCCTTTGTTATATATCCCTAAATTATATGTATGTCTGATGGGTATGTGTCCAGTTCCTTTAAACATTTATTATAGCCTATTGAGAAAATTGCTGTGCTTCCACAAGAACATGTTTTCATATAATGTATATGCTGATATATAGTATTAACCAAGTACTGTTACAAAAGAGTTAGAAAGTTGCCTCCTCTTGATTAATCATACATTCTATTGCTATATTATATAATACTTATGCTGGCAGTAGACTGCACAATCTAATGTAAGAGACGAGCGGTGGAATGATGGTTTAATAATCACGGTGCCTCCATACACTGCACAATGTATGGGCATGAAAACACTTCACATAATGAATGACAGTTGGGTTATTTTGACATGTTTGATAATCATATAATACGATCCCAGACTGTTTTTCAGACATTTCCAGCTATTTTTTATGCTGTGAGCGATTATTGTTTATGTTAAAACACAATAATCGTTCCGATTGGTCTTTTCATTGGCTGATATGTAGGTTTATCATTCAATGTATAGCCAGCTTTACACTGCACTGTATTACTCTGTTACACTTATACTTTTTTTCCACTGTTCTTGTTTGTACCACATATTGTGATTTTTTATTGTTTACTCATCTGAGAAACCACAAATTAGCATACTGTATTGTATATACAGTGGGAAGAAACTGGTTTAGTTATTTCATAAGAGAAAAAGAGGACTATGATGCAAAGTGCCAAAACTGCTGCATTGCAACCACTGAACTAGAAGGAAGTAGCTTTAGTATTTAGAAGGTGGTACTACCTGTGACAATACAGCACAGTACTACATACTTAGCTACTTTTGAAAAGTAGTTTCAGGGAGATTAGAGCTGGTAGTATAATGTACCATGCATAGCATGGTGCACCATTGAAGGGGATGTCATGCTCTGCCCAAAGGGTGTGCATAAATCCACTTATGGGTGTATCTATTATTGCCTGGCGGCCGGGGGATAGTACATTAGGAAAATGCTGCAAACAGGGGGTTTGCTGCATTTCCCGTTTAGTATATCCCGCCTTAAGGGCCTAATTCAGACCTGATCGCAGCAGCAAATTTGTTAGCTAATGGGCAAAACCAGTACACTGCAGGAGGGGCAGATATAACACTTGCAGAGAGAGTTAGATTTGGGTGGGTTATATTGTTTCTGTGCAGGGTAAATACTGGCTGCTTTATTTTTACACTGCAATTCAGATTTCAGTTTGAACACAGCACACCCAAATCTAACTCTCTCTGCACATGTTATATCTGCCTCCCCTGCAGTGCACATGGTTTTGCCCATTAGCTAACAAATTTGCTGCTGTGATCAGGACTGAATTAGACCCTAAACCCGGAAATGAAAGTGTCCTGCGGGATGCAGGAGGGTAGGCAAGTATTCAGTACTAATGGGGACATCGGTTATAGTATTATATGATGATTGATAGATAGATCGGAAGGATTAGAGGCATTGTGGGAGCTACATTTAGTGGCATGTTATGTAGTTTATGCTAATTTCTAAAGGTAAAACCTAGAGGAATGTCATTTGTTCTTTAGGAGATTACCACCGACTGTAGAAACAGCTAGTGGTATTGGGCAGCAAGCATCCTGTTTCTCTGCTGAAAGGCAGGGGAGTGAGATTTTTCTGTCACGAACAGTGAAACTGCACCTTCATTTAGTAAGTCAGAGCTGTTGCATAAAAATTATCTGCCCTGTGCCAAACCCAGCCCAAGAACATGTGATGCTTTGTGTCACTGTGCAGCTGCAACCACCCTGCAAGGCAAATGCAGGTGGTATCCGTTTGGATGGTCGACCATGTCAAGGTTGACAGTCATTAGGTCAACCACTATTGGTCGACATTGACATGTTCGACATGGACATATGGTCGACATGTGAAAATGGTCGACATAGGACAGGACATGGGTGGTGGCACCACTCACATACCACTAGTTGTGGCTCTGGATAAAGTTCGCTTTACCTGACTTATTTTATCCCACAGTCTAAAAATATAACTAGACACATACTAATGTATGATTTTTTTCTGTGGGACAAATTTGCTAAAACTAGTGTTTGTGTGTGAATTAAATGATAAGTAGTACTTCAATCCTGCTTTCTTGAATTTATTTTGGCCATGCAAATTATATTGCAAATGTTGTTTCAAAAAGCAAGTTTATCCATTTTAGAATATTTGTAATCCCCTACATGATCTCAGGGCTTTCAGGCTTAATCTAATGTCTTTGGAGATAGAATCCCTACTGTTTCAACAATAAAACAATAAAACAATACCAACATAACAGTCAAGTACAAATGATGCCTCAGAAACATTCTTTTTCATTCCTCTTAATCTGTAGCATTACTAATGAAATTTTAAAATAGTTGATTCACTCACATGAAGAAAAACAATATTTAGTATAAGTTATGTATGATAAAAAAAAGACCTCCATTGCAGTGGGCATGGGTCGTTGGGTCGACCCAACTTAGGTCGACAGTTATTAAGTCGACCACTGAAGGTTGACATGAGCATTAGGTCGACATGTACTAGGTTGACATGGGCATTAGGGCGACATGTACTAGGTTGACAGGTGAAAAGGTCGACATGAGTTTTTTTTTTACTTTTGTAGTGTCATTTGTTACGTAAAGTGTCGGAGACCCCCAATTAGTGCACCGTGTCCCCTCGCATGGCGAGCTTCGGGCAAGTTACCATTCCCAATTGTAGTCCACGTGGATCGCAAAGTATGAAAAAGTCCAAAAAGTGAGAAAAAAAATGAAAAATTCATGTCGACATTTTGACATGTCGACCTAGTACATGTCGACCTAATACACATGTCGACCAAATACACATGCTGACCTAGTACATGTCGACATAATGTCCATGTCGACCTTCAGTGGTCGACCTAATGACTGTCGACCTAAATTGTGTTGACCTAACAGCCGTATTCCATTATAGTATATGTTAATAAAAATCACTTTACATATTAAAATCTTGGCAAAAGACATCCATTATCCAAAATTCACTTCTGTTATATTTGTTGTTTAGGGGCCTATTCATTATGCAGACTTAATGATAATGAAGTTTTCAGTTTGCCGCCGGGTGCTGGAAAAAAATCATTATTTTTCGGGTGCGGAGACAGTTGATCCGAAAATCAGCTGTTCCCACAACTGTATTCACTGCTACTGTACTTTAGTCTGTGCATGTTTAACTGTAGGATCATGCATATGCGACCTCCTGTGGAAGGAGCTGGTCAGTGGCGGAGGGATCCGATTGGATCCTTCTTTGCAACTGGGTCTGCTTCCCAGAGGGAAAGAGCGGGGTCCAGGAACAAATGCCATGTGGAGATGGCGAATGTAACTTCCCGCATTCAAACTCCGAAAATATTGTACTGTATATTCGGAGCTTAATGAATTTAAGTACCCTTACTAGTGTATGGGGACAGCGGGCCAGATTGTCAGTGAAAGGTAAGCAAGAGATATCCAAGATATATTATTATTATTATCCTTTATTTATATGGCGCCACAACGGTTCTGCAGCGCCCAATTACACACTAGTGTTACCTTCTCTATGAGTGCCAGAGATACTTAATTTAAACAAAGTAGGTGAAAATGCTTTTGTATAAATGGAGACACTTAAATAACAGAGAAAAATGGTCTGGTTAATTTGGCTCTTTAGGTAAGTTTTCCAAAGCTATGTTGGTTATTTACAGTATGGAAAGATACAGAGGCATATTTCTGATGTAAAAATTGTGCACTGCGATAATTATGTGTTGAACTCTCTGCGAGTTAATGGGTTTCTTGTTAGACAGTCAATAGATAGACACAATGGGGGAGATTCAATTGTTTGAAAAGTCAGTTGGGAGTCTGTTTTTTCCTATCTAATAGACAGGAAAAAACAGACACCCAACCAACTTTTCAAACATTTGAATTCCACCCCATATGTTAGACAGATATTAGGTCGACAGGGTCAAAGTGTGAGTGTGGTGGCTTCGGGAAGGAGGGTTAGGGTTAGGCCGTGGGTGGGGATGGTTAGGGTAAGGCACTAGGGTGTAGGTTAGGCTGCCAGAAGGGGAGGTTAGGGTTAGGCTGCAGAAGGGAAGGTTAGGGTTAGACTGTAGGAAGGGAAGGTTAGGGTTAGGCTGTGGGGAGGGAGGGTAAGGGTTAGGCTGTCGGAGGAGAGGGTTAGGCTGCAGGAAGGGGAGGTTAGGGTAAGGCATTAGAGGGAGGGTTACTGTTAGGCTGTGGAAAGGAGGGTTAGGGAAAGGCTGTGGGCGGGGATGGTTAGGGTAAGGTACTAGGGCAGTGGTTCCCAAACTTTTTGAAATCATGGCACCCTAGAGTATCAGAATTTTATTCACAGCACCCCCAGGCCAAAAATTTCTTAGAGAGAAATTTTTGAAATAAATGTTAAATCAAAAATTGTGTTTATATGTCATCTTTAGGTTCCATTATGTGGTGAGGAACAAGATTTGCTTCTGTTTGTCCACATATTTTATGATTGGCAGCCACCAGCACTGGTTTTGCCTATTACATTGACCAGAAATAATTTTGATTGATCCTGGACAACCAATCCAAGGCACCCCTGCAAGTGTTCTGAGGCACCCTAGGGTGCCTAGGCACACAGTTTGGGAACCACTGCACTAGGGTGTAGGTTAGGCTGCCGGAAGGGGAGGTTAGGATTAGGCTGTGGGAGGGAAGGTTCGGGTTAGGCTGTAGGAAGGGGAGGTTAGGGTTAGGCTGCAGGGAGGGAGGGTTAGGCTGCGGGAGGGGAGGGTTAGGGTAAGGCACTGGGTGAGGCTTAGGATGCGGGAATGAGGGTTAGGGTTAGGCTGCGGGAGGGGGGTTACAGTTAGGCTGCGGGAAGAAGGGTTAGGGTTAGGCTGCGGGAGGCGGAGGTTAGGGTTAGGCTGCGGTAAGGAGGGATAGGGTTAGGCTGTGGGTAGGATGGTTAGGGTAAGGGACTAGACTAAATTGCAGACAAAGTAGTAATAATGCCTCTCATATATATTGATATATTGCCCCCATGCACATTAAGCAGCACTGCCACTGTGCCACACAATAGTGCCCTGTCACTGCCTCCCCTTCCCTCCCTAATGACCTATCAACCCATATGCTACAGCAGCACTCACCTGGTGTGTCTGCTGCCACAGCTTTTTGCTCCGCAGTGTTGTGGAGTGTGGAAATGACAGGAGCGGAGGGAGGCTGCCTGCAGCAGAGGTCAGTGCAGGGAAGGAGCTGGGACTGACTCGAGAGCAGGCGCACGGCATTGTTTTCCTGCACCACATTTTACGGGCGGCCCTGCTCCCCAGAGTGAATACTAGGGCTGCAAGATGATTAGAGCCGCAACAGTCCTACCGGCCGCTGGCTCCTATGAAACTGATGTGCAGTGCTGGTCTCAGTGTTGCAGGCGGCACTGTACACCTTCTTTGCACTCCAGTACAGTGAGGCAAGGATTGTTCATAAAACAGCCATGGCCAGCAGGCTCTGTCAGCTAGCGCGATCGGCACGCTGGCCTAATATTAGGGGGACGCGTGTCTACTGATGGGACTGTGGCCAGCCAACCAGGAACTGTCATGGTGTCCCGGCGTCCCAATCCGCCCCTGCCAGAGGTACTGGCGGGTGCAACAACCGGAGAGAGGAGAGACACTTCTCACACTTTGGTGTGTAAATGGCAGCTTGTGAAGAGATTTGGGTGCTGTAGGCCATCTCGGGATGGGAAACAGTATGATCACCAAGTTCGGAAAAAAATGATCTTTCGGAACTTGAGGAATTACATAATTTCCATGTCTCCATACTAAAGTATTGGGAGTGTGGAAATTATCAGGGGAAATTGTAACTAGATGTTATCTGTGATATCTCCTGCGTTACGGGTATGATGGATGGCCCTGACACTCAATTTATACAAAATGTGATAGCGCTGGGCAAGCAATACTGATCGTAGTGGGGAAGTCCCTAGCTACGAGGGCCTCCGTCAGTAAGGCGGAACCCGAACACCATTGGCCGCCGGCCCGCCCATATGAATAGAATAACCCGATTTGATAATAGAGGAGGAGTCGGGGGAGTGCAAGGAAAAACTGAGCTGGGAGGCACTGGTGGCGTACTTGTGTAGAAGCCTTGCCCACACCTAACCCTAAGTGACGCACTTGGCTAAGAGAATAACCTAATGTGGTATGTACCTGAAACTGTATACACCATAGCAGCACAGAGCCTTACATATATATTAGTGCTTGCACTTGTGAACAACTGCCATTAGGAGGAATGGTATACAAGAGAATACAACACCAAGCTACGTATTAGTTACGTTGGTACTCTTACATATATTCTATAGACTGAGAGGGTTAATCTGATGTCATTCCCTAATTAACATCAGGACAGAGATGTATATAATAGTGATATGTCCAGAGACTCCCCTTAAGAGCCTTTATGCATAAGATTACTAGCACAATGGCAGACCAGTGCTGGTTACTCAGAAGAGGATTAGGTCCCAGATACTGGAGGCTGAGCATTGTAGCGTAAAAAGGAGTGTACCCAACTTAACTCCAGTGACTTTTGTGTAATAGACGGTGAAGGTGGTGAGACAGGAGAGACCTCGAGTAGAGTCGACACCATAGTGAAGTGGAAAGTGTAATATCAACCTTCAGATGAGCTCATATTCCTAATGGCAAAGTAAATACATGGTCTGATCAGACGCTAGCAGGTCAGAACTACCGGGAGAGTCCGGACCCTTTCTCCATTCACCCATTAGTTCCTCAGGAATGCACCTCTAGGTTGCGGTGGATAGGATAGCCGAAGATCTGCCCTGATTGGGATCAGGGATCTTTTAACTGAGATAGGTCTTCCTCGTCGCCGCAGGAACCCTCACTCTGTGGAGTTACGATGGTCGAGGGCCATTATCGACAACCATACAGGGAATTATAAAGCAGAGAGGGAAGAAGATTGCACATTGTCCATCCCCTCTGTAACTGGAGTTAAGCTGCATTACGGGAGAGTAAGTGACACTAAGGAACACACACTGGTGGCCACTCAGATACTGATGGACACTAGAGTGATCATTCGTAGTCACTCAGTATAGTACCTAGGTGTAAACTGTGCAGAGAGTAAGAGGTAAATTATTAAAACCCGGGTCCACAGACTTACATGCTGTGGGTTATATTTTTTTGTGTTGCATGCATTAATGGTGTGAAATAGGTTTAATTAAGTGTATTACTTGTGAATATATATATATATATATATATATATATATATATAGCATATACTACTAAACTTCTAACAGAGACTGTTTGATCATTTTAGTACCAATAAAATTACTTACCTGTTATAGCTGGTTGGGTGTATCTGGGAACACTGTAAAAGAAAAGAAGAGGACAGTAAGTCAACCAGGCTGCGGGAGTAATAAGGTGAGGAATTTAAAGAACCTATCTAGTACTGCATTCAATAGTGTTATCGTGACACGAGTGATTATAACCATCAACCCCATTGCCCGACAACGGGACGGCTTTCCCAAGCAAGCCAGGGTATATCTGCTTGGGTGGAGGCACGCCAACAGTGAAGTAGGGTTACATTTTGGAGGCACTGCTGAGATCCCAAGTCTCAGGAATCAGGTATAGAACAATGGAGATTATGACAGGGGATGGACGATGCAGGTGTGTTCGAGTGGAACCCATCCTAGATAATGACCCTGTGGGAACGATAAGTGAATACTCCTCTTCCATTCTTAACCTGGAGTCTTGTTTCAAAGACAGTGATGTCCCAATGGAGATAAATAACTTGTTATTAGCACAATTATACAGTAGAGCTGAGGCCTTTTCCTGTGGAGATTGGGATTTGGGAACAGCGTCAGGAGTGGAGCACCATATTAGATTGACCGATGACACCCTGTTTAGGGAAAGATCACGAAGGCCCGCACCCGCTGACTTTGAGGACGTACGGCAACATCTGCATTTATTGGAAAACAAAGTGATCGCTGACTCAGAGAGCCTGTATGCTTCCCCAATAGTAGTAGCCTGAAAGAAAAATGGAGAATTGCGTTTGTGTATCGACTATAGGACGCTGAATAGTCACACAATTCCCGACCAATATACAGTTCCTAGGGTCGATGAAGCCCTTGATTGTCTTCAAGGCAGTCAATGGTTCTCTGTGTTAGATCTAAGATGTGGCTACTATCAGATCCCCATGAGTGCCCAAGACCAACAAAAGACTGCCTTCATTTGCCCTATCGGATTCTACGAGTTCCTTAAAATGCCCCAAGGGGTTAAAGGGGCACCAGCTACTTTCCAGAGGACCATGGAGAAGACGGTGGGTGACATGTGTTACCGAGAGGTGCTCGTCTATCTGGATGACATCATTGTATTTGGAAAGAACATCGAGGAGAATAAAGAAAGGCTACTTAAGGTGTTGGACCGACTGAGAAACAGAGGATTAAAATTGTCAGTTGATAAGTGTAAATTTTGTCAACAGACTGTGAAATATCTCGGTCATATTGTCAGTCGGAGGGGTATCGCCACCGACCCGGACAAGCTAGAGGCTGTACAGAAATGGCCACGGCCTACTAACCTAAAGGATCTCCGTTCTTTCTTAGGATTTTGCAGTTATTATAGGAAGTTTGTGAAGCACTATTCCAGGATTGCTCGACCATTAACGGAGCTTACCAAGGGATGGCCCCTTACTTATAGTAGTAAGGGGCACCCCCGCGCAAATAGTAAAGTACAATATCACCGGATTCAAGACCCATTTGGGGAAAGATGGGACAGCCAGTGTGAAGATGCGTTCCTACAATTAAAACATTGCTTAACCCATGCACCAGTATTGGCCTATGCGAACCCCGAACTTCCATACGAAGTCCATGTTGATGCGTCTCTGGATGCAATTGGGGGAGTTCTATACCAATTACAGGATCACCAGTTACGGCCCGTTGCGTACATAAGTTGTGGGTTATCCTCTAGTGAAAGAAAATACCCAGTGCATAAGCTGGAGTTCTTGCTGCTGAAATGGGCCATCATGGAGAAATTCCACGACTATTTATATGGAGTACATTTTACGGTGCTAACCGATAATAACCCTCTGATCTATGTTCAAACAACAGCTAGGTTGGATGCTACGGGACATCGATGGTTGGCTGCCTTGTCTAATTATGACTTTACCATCAAATACCGACGTGGGCTTGTGCATCAGGATGCTGATGCCCTGTCACAATTGCCTCAAACCACCGAGACCGAGTCAATTGACGAATGGATAGAAGTTCCAGCAGCGGATGTGCGAGGATTATGCCATCAGGTATATGTAGGACAACGCTCGGAGCATGCCCTTGTTACTTCCTTAGGAGGGACAGAACAAGCCATACCACCACTTTACTGTTGGCTAAACCAGGTAGATTTGGAAGGCCTGAACAGAGTGGGATATCCGCAGATGGCATCCGATCAAAGAGAGGACAGAGTCATATCACCCGTAATACAGATTATGACTGATTCAGATGGAAGTAAGAGGAGAATGACCCTTCCAAACGCATCTAAGATGTTATTGAGACAATGCCCCAAATTGATCCTACAACAAGGAGTTCTATACCGACGAACCTGGATGTCGGATGGGAGATACAAATTACAACTGGTATTACCGGATAAATATAACCTGTTAGTGATGGAAGCTTTGCATAACAATCACGGACATCTAGGTTATGAAAAGATGCATGGGTTAATTGTGGACCGGTTTTATTGCCCATTTATGAACAGGGAGATTGATCAGTTCTGCCAGACCTGTGGTAATTGTATAATGAGGAAGACCCTGCCAAACCCTGCGGTGGCACCGTTAACCAATCTAAGTAGCTCGGGTCCCATGGATTTGGTGTGTATAGATTTCTTGTCATTCGAGGGACCAAAAGGAAAAGATAGTAACATCTTGATTGTCACTGATCATTTCACCAGGTACGCCCGAGCCTATGTAACCCGCAATCAGCGATCTGCTACAGTGGCGAATACCTTATGGGAAAAATTCTTTACCCATTATGGACTTCCAGCAAGAATACACTCTGACCAGGGTAGGTATTTTGAAAGCCGACTGATTAAGCAATTGTGTGATTGCTGCGGCATAAAGAAATCTCGAACTACTCCATATCATTCGCAAGGAGATCCCCAGCTAGAGCGATTTAATCGCACGTTGTTGAATATGTTAGGAACATTGAATAGTAAGAGTAAGCCTTGGTGGAATCAATATGTGGCTCATCTTGTGCATGCTTATAACTGTACCCAAAATGAGGCTACGGGATACTCCCCATACTTTCTGATGTTCGGTCGAGAGGCTCGATTGCCCATTGATATCTGTTTAGGAACCAGACCGGCTGATTATTCGACATCCTCGCATACTCAGTATGTCAGCAGACTTCGTCAGCAATTAAATGATGCATATGCATTAGCTCAGTTAGAATCCCAGAAGATGGGGGATAAAAATAAAGCAAGATATGACCGACAAGTAAGACAACACACGTTAATGCCAGGAGATCGGGTACTGATTAGGAATTTGGGACTTCCCAGACAACAAAAACTGGCGAACAGATAGATGACTGAGACCTACCTTGTCCTGAGACAGCTGCCTAATATTCCGATAGTAACGTATCATCGACAACATCTTTTACCCGTAGCCCAAGATGTCAGATGGGAGAAAGAAAAGGAAGAGGGCGTTGACTCCAGTCATCGGGAACAGGAAGAGCTGTCTCAGTGTGGAGAAATGGAGAAGACTAATGACAGGGATGGAACAGGGACAGTTGAGTATGGATCTGGAAACTATTACTGTGACGAAGGGTCGGAGGTCCTAAACAGAAGAGAAAGAAATTTAATGGCCATCTCGGGTTCAGAAAGTCAGAGTACAACAATACCAAATGGGAGACAACGATCGTCTTTGGAAGAGGGATATGACTGGTGGGAAAGGGGAACAGATTCAGAAACTCCCATTATTGAAGAATTGGATGGAGAACTATCTTCAAAGGAAGGGGAAGGAGTAGCAGTTCCTAGACCACAGAGAGAACGGAGACCACAGAGGATACTCACTTATGAACAATTGGGTACACCAACAGAGGTCCCATTGGTGGTACATCCGGCTATATATGGACTTGGCCGTACTTTGGAGGTGTCATGTAAAACCCTTTATAGAAGTATGGGTCAAATGTATGGTAGTGCATGAGTGGAGGTGGGGAGTTCCATTCTAGTTAATATCAGAGCATGGACTCCCCAGGGGGAGAATGTAACCCCCTTCAAAAGGTTACCCCTGTTAATATTATTTGGAAAAATAAATGTGGTAGGTGTAATCATACCGCACACCCCTCTACACTATAATTATTATGGATAAGGTAGAGTTATAGAATATGTATGGTGGAAGAAGCTGGATGCTTCCAGAGTCTCTCGCGCTGTGAGGCAGGGGACCCCACGAGGAGGCTGCAACGGCCGGGGGGAAGCCAGTACGTGTGAGGGACGGGAGAGTGAGCGGTGCACAGCAGAAGGTGAAGGACGGGGATGGTGTGCGTCTAAGAGGCGGTGATGGAAACGAGTGTGAACGGAGAGCTGGGGGAGCGGTAGTCACCGGAGCAAGTACCCACCTGCAGTTTGTTAACTTAAAGGAGCAGGGGTGGACCAAGCGATGATGCACAGACCCTCATCCCGGAGAGACCATCCCTGGTGATGGTGAGATAGCGCTGGGCAAGCAATACTGATCATAGTGGGGAAGTCCCTAGCTACGAGGGCCTCCCTCAGTAAGGCGGAACCCGAACACCATTGGCCACCGGCCAGCCCATCAGAATAGACTAACCCGATTTGATATTAGAGGAGGAGTCGGGGAGGTGCAAGAAAAAACTGAGCTGGGAGGCACTAGTGGCGTACTTGTGTAGAAGCCTTGCCCACACCTAACCCTAAGTGACGCACTTGGCTAAGAGAATAACCTAATGTGGTATGTACCTGAAACTGTATACACCATAGCAGCACAGAGCCTTACATATATATTAGTGCTTGCACTTGTGAACAACTGCCATTAGGAGGAATAGTATACAAGAGAATACAACACCAAGCTACGTATTAGTTACGTTGGTACTCTTACATATATTCTATAGACTGAGAGGGTTAATCTGATGTCATTCCCTAATTAACATCAGGACAGAGATGTATATAATAGTGATATGTCCAGAGACTCCCCTTAAGAGCCTTTATGCATAAGATTACTAGCACAATGGCAGACCAGTGCTGGTTACTCAGAAGAGGATTAGGTCCCAGATACTGGAGGCTGAGCATTGTAGCGTAAAAAGGAGTGTACCCAACTTAACTCCAGTGACTTTTGTGTAATAGACGGTGAAGGTGGTGAGACAGGAGAGACCTCGAGTAGAGTCGACACCATAGTGAAGTGGAAAGTGTAATATCAACCTTCAGATGAGCTCATAGTCCTAATGGCAAAGTAAATACATGGTCTGATCAGACGCTAGCAGGTCAGGACTACCGGGAGAGTCCAGACCCTTTCTCCATTCACCCATTAGTTCCTCAGGAATACACCTCTAGGTTGCGGTGGATAGGATAGCCGAAGATCTACCCTGATTGGGATCAGGGATCTTGTAACTGAGATAGGTATTCCTCGTCGCTGCAGGAACCCTCACTCTGTGGAGTTACGATGGTCGAGGGCCATTATCGACAACCATACAGGCAATTATAAAGCAGAGAGGGAAGAAGATTGCACATCGACCATCCCCTCTGTAACTGGAGTTAAGCTACATTACGGGAGAGTAAGTGACACTAAGGAACACACACTGGTGGCCACTCAGATACTGATGGACACTAGAGTGATCATTCATAGTCACTCAGTATAGTACAGATGTAGCCACCTTTATCTTGACCGATTCTCCACCTAGATCGACGTTTAGTCACGCTAAGGCGATAGCTTAGCTTGCTGAGTTTAATCAGAGGCAGGCGTGTTGAGGCGATTCTAGATACTCAGCATGCATTACACATCTCCACCACTGGGTGGCTAATGCTCCACTAATCTAGTACTTTCGATCGTATAGCGGCGGATTGATCTACAGCTCTGGCAAATGGTCAGTGACGACTGTAATGTTAATAGATGGTGACCAATGGTCAAACGGTGAGAGTTCTCAATATAAATAGTTTATACAGACACAAACGAACATGTTAAAACACTTGTGTATGCAGACGCAAGATTGTGTATGGAGACGCAACTAATTGTGTAAAACGAAGTATGTACAATGCATAAACACCGTGCTTGTGAAATACATGTACAGTATGAGCGTCCGAGTTCCCGTGACATTCACTTTATAATAATTTTTTTTCTTTGTTATACATTCAATGGAAGGGTGCACACAGGTTTCACATAAATCTTGTTTTGTAACCTGATCGGAACTACCTACCTGTCTACTGCATGAACTGTGCAGGCTCCCAAGGGGGAAGGGGAAAGTGGGATGGGGGTAGGGCGAGGCAGTGGAAAATACAGTGTTCAAAGAACGGGCCAATGCTGAAGGAGCATCAGAATCCCCTAGCTAAAATACACAGGGTCAATAGGGATAAGCAAGGTCTATGCACATAACGATACACCAGACCCCATTGCATCACAAAGTGACAAAATGTCCGAGGCACATGAACCCCCGCCTTGTAGAATTATGTGCATAGACCTCGCTTAACCCTATCTACTTAACCCATGTGTATTTTAGCTAGGGTATTCCGACGCTCCTTCAGCACTGCCCCGAAGCCTGCAAAACCTATGCCATCACTCGCTCCATAGCAGAGTGCTGACACAAGGTGGATGTTCATGTGCCTTGGACATTTTGTCACTTTGTGATGCGATGGGGTCTGGGGTATCGTTAAGTGCATAGACCTCGCTTATCCCTATCGACCCTGTGTATTTTAGCTAGGGGATTGTGACGCTCCTTCAGCATTGCCTCGTGACCTACAAAATCTGTGCTGTTACTTGCTCCATAGCCGAGGGCCTCCATGGGGCAAGGAGTCACAGGCGGTAGCCATTTCAATTGAGTCTGCCCTGCTACAGAATTGTATGTGTACCGTATGGTGCATAGAACCTTAACAGTAAAACCGCTCCTGCAGCTTTGCCCTGGTTTATGTGAATAACTCCCTCCCTGTCTACTGCATGACCTGTGCAGGCTCCCAGGGGGAAGGGCGATGGGTTAGCGGGAGGCAGTAGAAAATACCGTGCTTTTGAAATGCAAGTACTGTATGAGTCCGAGTCCCCAGTATCTTCTTCTAGTGTACTAATTAGCACGAAGAGCTTGTAATGTACAGTGGCAAGTTTAATCTTTCTATGTATAATGGAGAGATAAAAGCTCCTCCCTAAGTTCCTAGATGACAAATCACAGTCCTTAGTATCTCTGTACAGTATGTTCTACTAGTGTACTAATTAGCACGAACAGCTTTTAACTGGATGCCAAATCACCGTACTTAGTATCTCTGTACAGTATGTTCTATTAGGGTAATTGTAACAGCTTGTAACGTACAGCGGCAATTTTAATCTTTCTGTGTATAATGGGGAAAGATAAAAGCTCCTCAGTAAGTTCCTGGATGCCAAATCACCGTACTTAGTATCTCTGTACAGTATGTTCTATTAGGGTACTAATTAGCTGTTTGTGCTAATTAGTACCCTAATAGAAAATACTATACAGAGATAATAAGGACGGTGATTTGGCAACCAGGAACTTAGGGAGGAGCTCTTATCTCTCTATATAATACATAAAAAAATTAAACTTGCCACTGTACGATACAAGCTGTTCGTGCTAATTAGTACACTAGTAGAAAATACTGTACAGAGATACTAAGTACCGTGATTTGGCATCCAGGAACTTAGGGAGGAGCTTTTATCTCTCTCCATTGTAATCTTTATAAGTATAATGGAGAGAGATAAAAGCTCCTCCCTAAGTTCCTGGATGCCAAATAACTGTCCGTAGTATCTCTGTACAGTATGTTCTACTAGTGTACTAATTAGCACGAGCAGCTTGTAACGTACAGTGGCAGGTTTGATCTTTCTATGTATAATGTAGAGAGATAATAGCTCCTCCCTAAGTTCCTGGTTGCCAAATCACCGTCCTTATTATCTCTGTCCTTATTATCTTGCGGCCCCGGTTTTCACTCTGGGGAGCAGGGCCGCCCGTAAAACGTGATGCAGGAAAACAATGCCGGGCGCCTGCTCACGAGTCAGTCCCAGCTCCTTCCCTGCACTGACCTCTGCTGTAGGCAGCCTCACCCCCGCTGCCATAATTTCCACACTCCACAAGACTGCGGAGCAAAAAGCTGTGGCAGCAGACACACAAGGTGAGTGCTGCTGCTGCTGTAGCATATGGTTTGATAGGTAGATAGGCAGGTAGGTAGGTAGGGAAGGGAGGCAGTGACAGGGCACTACTGTATGGCACAGTGGCAGTGCTGCTTAATGTACATGGGATGTTACTACTGTGTGGGCAATATATCTAAGAGGCATTATTACTACTACTGTGTGTACAATTTAGTCTAGTCCCTTACCCTAACCATCCCCACCCACAGCCTAACCCTACTTCCCGCAGCCTAATCCTCTCCCAGTGCCTTACCCTAATCCTCTCCTCCCGCAGTCTAACCCTCCTTCCCGCAGCCTAACCCTCTCTCAGTGCCCTTACCTAATCCTCTCTTCCTGCAGCCTAACCCTCCCTCCCCGTAGCTGAACCCTAACCTCCCCTTCCTACAGCCTAACCCTAATCTTCCCTCCCGCAGCCTAACCCTAACCTCCCATTCCAGCAGCATAACCTACACCCTAGTGCCTTACCCTAACCATCCCCACCCACAGCCTAACCCTCCTTCCCGCAGCCTAACAGTAACCCTCCACCTAATGCCTTACCCTAACCTCCCCTACCTGCAGCCTAACCCTCCCTCTGCCTAACCTCCCCCCCACAGCCTAACCCTTACCTCCCCCCCCACCGCAGCCTAACCCTGACCCTTCCCAGAGCCTAACCCTAACCCCCACCCTGCAATGTCAGATAAAATGCCATCAGTCTGATAGGCATTTTATCTGTCTGTGTATGCCCAGCATAAGTTATATACACCATCATGTTTAGATTACTTATTACCACCTTGACTACATCGTTATTTCTGTACTTAGAATGTACACTAACTAGTCAGCCTAGCCAGCTGCCGTACTTCCAGGATTTACTGTCCACTCCGTGAAACACAAACCAGAAGTTGTCATGGCTCCGGCTACCAGGTCCTGTCGAGTGACGTTAGCTGAGAGCAGGGTCAGACTGTGTAGAGGAGGCTGGGGGCTGTCCCAGAGCACAAGGGCTGCACTGGTATGTGTAATAATGTTATGGTGAATAGGTTGCTGCAATAGTGTGCTGAGAGGCATGCCTAGTATAACTAGTAGGGATAGAGGCATTGGTATGTGTGATAATGTGCTGGAGCAATGTTTTTATTTTATCCCCTGTGGTGGCCAACGTGCTTTATTTTTTGTCTGTGCATGTCTCTGAGTTTCACTGTGCATGCATCCCGCTGGAGTTTGTGCAGAGTTGTAGTACGGATTCAGACGCAAGCAGTAGTGTATTAGAAATGTGTGGGAATTCCTAGGTGGTTACAGGGGGTTGGCTAATAGCACGCATATGTATTGTTGTACAGGTGTGTTGCTGAACATGGTTGCGTACAGAGACACTGAATTGATGACATTGGAGGCCATACTCAGATGGATGATCTGCACCTAGCATAGGGCTGGTGAAAGTTTCAATAGTGTGACTGATGGTGGCGTCAAAAGATGCAAAAAGCATGATTGTAGCATCTGTACACACTGACAGTGGGTGTCTCACTCCTTGCACATTTGGTGCATGAATGTACACAAGGGAAGTGTATTATAGCGGCATTAGCATGCTGCAGCAAAACATGCAAGCAAGGCTGCAACTGCGTCCAACTTAGAATCAAGGTCTATGAGGAGGGATCTCGCCCCCCTTGGCAGGCCACACTCCCTCATCACACCCCGCCCTCATTAGGGCTGCTTCCATAAACTTCCCGGGCTGGTTTTCCTTCCCAGTCCGCCCCTGCAAGAAGCTCTAATTCTGGTTTGATTATATCTTCGGTGGTGGGATGTCTGTGCTGGTTTGTGTAGATCTCCAATTGTGGGGCACCTGCATATGTACAGGGCCTGTACTGTGTATGTGCAGAATGGGTTCTGCATAGTCGCACTCAGTGCCCCCTAAGCCTCAGCCTGTCACCAAAACTGCAGACGTGGCATAGCGCTATTGCTGCTAGTGCTGTGTCCAGTCTGCATAGCCATAGAGCAACCCTTAGCTCTGATGTTCCTCGTGTTTGCATGTGAACATCGAATGTGTGTGCAGCTGAGTTTGAGATAGCTCTGGTGGGTATCTCTTTTTAGTCCTGTTTCACTTGCTAACATGAGCAGTTCTGTAGCCAATCTGATGCGACCATGCCAGGCAAATTGTTAAAGACAGCAATCATGTATTTGAATTGCTCCTTCCTGAAATATGTGTTATGCTGTGTACACACGGTGAGATATTATCTTACGATTTTGACTATATAGTCATAGTAACATAGTATCTGAGGTTGAAAAAAGACAATTGTCCATCGAGTTCAACCTATTTGTGGTGTCCTATGCATGATGATTTGACTAAAATTTCTGACTGATGCTGCTGTCAGCCATTGCATTTTATCCCTATTTACAGTAACTATAATGCATGACTATGCACCATACCCCTGGATATCCTTATCCAATAGGAATTTATCTAACCCATTCTTAAAGGTGTTGACAGATTCCGCCATTACAACTCCCTCGGGCAGGGAATTCCAAACACGTATTGTCCTTACCGTGAAAAAGCCTTTACGCCGTATTATGCGGAATCTCCTCTCCTCTAACCTGAGCGAGTGTCCACGAGTCCTCTGTGTTGATCTAACCAAAAACAGGTCCCGCGCAAGCTCTGTGTATTGTCCCCTTATATATTTGTAGATGTTGATCATATCCCCTCTTAGTCTCCGCTTTTCCAATGTAAACATGCCTAGTCTTTCAAGCCTTTCCTTGTATTCCATCGTCTCCATGCCCTTAATTAGTTTGGTCGCCCTCCTCTGTACCTTTTCAAGCTCCAGGATAACCTTTTTGTAGTACGGTGCCCAGAATTGTACACAGTATTCAAGGTGTGGCCTCACTAGTGATTTATATAACGGGAGTATAATACTCTCGTCCCTAGCATCAATACCCCGTTTTATGCATGCTAATATCTTATTAGCCTTCTTTGCTGCAGTCCTACTTTGGGTACTACTGCTTAGCTTGCTATCTATAAGGACACCTAAGTCCATTTCCAGTACAGAATCCCCTAATTTTACCCCATTTAGTAGGTAGGTGTAATTTTTGTTCTTGTTACCACAGTGCATTACCTTACACTTGTCTGTGTTGAAGCGCATTCTCCATTTGGCTGCCCATGCTTCTAATTTAACTAAGACGTTCTGAAGAGACTCGGCATCCTCCTCTGTATTTATAGCCTTACACAATTTGGTATCATCTGCAAAAATTGACACCATGCTCTCTAGACCTTCTGTTAGGTCGTTAATGAAAATATTGAACAATAGCGGTCCTAATACTGAGCCTTGCGGCACACCACTTAGCACTTCAGTCCAAGTTGAAAAAGATCCATTAACCACAACGCGCTGCTTCCTATTATCTAACCAGTTTTTGACCCAAGTGCATATTGTGCTTCCTAGCCCTGATTCTTGTAGCTTGTAGATAAGTCTCATGTGTGGTACAGTATCGAACGCTTTGGCAAAGTCTAAAAAGATTACATCCACGTCTTTACCCTGATCTAGGTTTGCGCTTACTGTTTCATAAAAGCCAAGTAAGTTGGTTTGACAGGATCTGTCCTTCATAAACCCATGTTGATTCCTTTTAATGACCTTATTGGTTTCAAGGAACTTCTGAATACTATCTCTTAGAATACCTTCCAATACTTTCCCCACTATAGATGTAAGACTAACTGGTCTATAATTACCTGGTTCAGCTTTACTTCCCTTTTTGAATATAGGCACTACTTCCGCTATACGCCAGTCTTTGGGAACCATACCTGATATAACTGAATCCTCAAAGATCAAAGATAGCGGTTTTGCCAGTTCAGAGTGAAGCTCCATTAGAACCCTTGGATGAATACCATCGGGCCCTGGTGATTTATTAATCTTTAAATGTTTTAATCGGTCACAGACTACTTCCTCGCTTAAATAAGTACCTATCAGTGTGATATTCTCATTATTGAGATTGTGTGTCAGTCCCTGAATTGGGTCCTCTCTAGTGAATACTGTTGAAAAAAACTCATTTAGTGTGTCCGCTATGTCATTATCATTTTTGCTTAAGACTCCCAACTTGTCTTTTAAAGGGCCTATACTCTCCTTCTTTAATCTCTTGCTATTAATGTATTTAAAGAATTTTTTGGGATTCGCTTTGCTTTCCTTTGCTACTAGTTTTTCAGTTTCTACTTTAGCCGCTCTTATTTCCTTTTTGCAAATTTTGTTACATTCCTTATAGTGCTGAGATGACTCTGCTTCCCCGTCAGATTTGTATTTTTTAAATGCTCGCCTTTTCTTGCCCATAAGTTCCTTAATCTTTTTGTTGAGCCACATCGGTTTATGATTTTTATTCCCTTTTTTGCTACTCATAGGAATATATTTGAGTGTATTTTTAGCTAGCAGGAATTTTAGTACCTCCCATTTCTCCGTAGTATTTTTTCCTAAAAACAAACCTTCCCATTCAATATCCCTGAAAAATACCCTCATCTTTTCAAAATTTGCTTTGCTAAAGTTTAAAGTCCTAGTTGAGCCAGTATAGGGCTGTTTGTAGAAACTGATATTGAATGTGACCATATTGTGGTCGCTGTTTCCTATGGGTTCCCCTACTATAATACCTGATACCAAATCCCCATTGTTTGTTAATACCAGGTCTAAGATTGCATTGTACCTAGTTGGTTCCTCAATTAGTTGGACTAAGTAGTTATCATTTAGTGTGTTTAAAAACATATTGCCCCTAGCAGTATCACATGAATCGTTTTTCCAGTTTATCTCTGGATAGTTAAAATCTCCCATCACTACTAAGTCTCCTACTCCTGCTGCTCTTTCAATTTGCTTTAGTAACAATTCATCATCAGATGCGTTGATACCAGGCGGCCTATAGCATACACCCAATACTAACTTTTTTATTCCTTTTTCCCCGCATGCAATTTCTACCCATAATGTCTCAACAGTGTCTACAGTCCCCTCCTGAATATCTTCCCATATATTAGGTTTTAAAAATGGCTTTACGTACAGACACACCTCTCCACCCTTTTTATTTAGTCTGTCTCTCCTAAACAGTATATAGCCCTCTAGATTGACTGTCCAATCATGAGATTCATCCCACCAAGTTTCAGTAATGCCTATAATATCATACTGTTTGCTTGCTGCAAGTATTTCTAGTTCACCCTTTTTACCAGTAATGCTTCTGGCGTTTACATACATACAACTAAGATAAGTATTTTCCCTTGCGTTAGGGACATCTTTCACCTTATGTGGCAAGGATGACCTGTAATCGTCATTGGTTAGTGCTTTGGTAAAATCCCTTTTAGTACCCATGTTAGTAACCTTACCGCCATCGTTTACTACCGCCATCCCCACTATTCTCACTGCATGACCCGTAGTTTCTAGCTAAACCCTCCCCCAGGCTCCTAGTTTAAAATCTCCTCCAACCTTCTAACCATCCTTCCCCCCAGCACCGCTGCCCCCTCCTCAGTCAGGTGCAATCCGTCACGACAAAAGAGATGGCGCCTGACTGAGAAGTCCGCCCAGTCTTCCAGGAACACAAACCCCTCTTTCCTGCACCAATCCCTAAGCCACACATTTACCTCCCTAATCTCCCTCTGCCTCCCTGGACTAGCGCGTGGCACGGGTAATAATTCCGAGAATATTACCTTAGATGCCCTTGCCTTCAGTTTCTTTCCTAAGTCCCTATAGTCTTTCTTAAGGACATCCCACCTTCCGCTAACTTTGTCATTGGTGCCAACGTGCACCAAGACCGCCGGGTCTTTGCCAGCCCCTCCCAACAATCTATCTACCCGGTCTGCGATGTGCCGTACCCGAGCACCCGGGAGACAACAGACTGTACGGCGATCACGGTCCCGGTAGCAGATTGCCCTATCTGCCTTCCTGATGATAGAATCCCCTACCACCACCATCTGACTAGGTACCTCTCTATCTTTTATCCCAAGCGCGCCAGAGGGACCGCACCTCTGGATGCTAGAGGGAGCAGTCTCCTCCGGCACCGTCATTTCTTCACTATCATTCTCCGATTCCTCGTCCAATCGGGCAAATTTGTTCGGGTTTGATAGTTCGGAGATGTCGTGCCTCCCCCTCTTTTTCTTCCTTCTAACTGTGACCCAACTGGCTACCTGTTCATCATCCTGCTACCTGTTCATCCTCTTCTACCAGTGACCCCTCCCGCAACTCCTCCACCGTTCTGTCTAAACTACGTTCGAGATTGTGAATCTCCCTCAGTCGCGTAACGGTTTGCTCTAGATCAGTTACCTGGGCTTCCAGGGCAACCGTTCGCACACATCTCGTGCAGATGTATTCACACTGGGCCGGTAGCTCCAGGTGTGCATACATCTTGCACGACATGCACTGAGTGAGGTCCTCAATCACAGCCCCTCCCATATTGTTTGTAAAGTCTAACTCCCTGTTACACTCAAAGAAAAAGCGGCAAAAATAAAAAATAGAAGACAAGCAATCTCACTTATACAATAATTAAGCTGGCTTATACTTATCTATCTTTGTGCGGTTCTTGGTCCTTCACTTTTATGCAGCCGTAGTACTCTCTCCTGCGGCACCTATACTCCACTTAGCAGTTGCAGTTGTTCCAGCTCACTCCTCCTCCTTTTCACTCGGCTTCCAGCTCCTTTTTGCTGTTTACAACTCACACTTAGAAATCCCAGCAGCACTTGGAAGAGACCAGCCCCACAAATTGTAAGAAAAGTTAATGCAGATCGCAAGGTGAAAGTCACCTTGCGATCCTGATGCGATGTCGATGCGTGGTCCCGCGCGGTCGGCACCACAAGCATAGATAGACTGTGCAGGCAAGTCAGTTTTGACTATCTCATAGAAAAGATAGTCAAAAATGACACTTAGCCAAAATTGCACATAGTCAGTATCGCAAGCACAGTCATTATGTACTTGTGATACTGACTTAGTCCCTGTGGCATAGTGAGAATCGGGGTACACACCTTTAGTATGATTCCGGGTTGGGTATGAAATCCTGGCAGTTGGGATCCTGACAGTCAGAAGACTGGCAGCGCAATTCCGACAGATTCAGGGTAAATATTTCACCCTATCTCTACCCCTGTTCCTTGTCCTTAAGGTGTGTACACACGGTGAGATAAATCTGTAAGATTTTGACTATATAGTCAAAATCTTATGAAAAGTTAGTGCATATCTCAAGGTGTTAGGCAGTTTACGATACAGATTCGATCCCGCACTCCCGATGCGCGATCCCGTAGGGTCAGTATCGCAAGGCCTAGATAGACTGTGCAGGCAAGTCAATCTTGACTATCTAGTGACCTTTCTAGTACAAAGTTTAGTCCAAATTGGCACTTAGTCAAAATCGTACATAGACAAAATCTCAAGCACTGATAGTCAAAATCTGTACTATCTGGGCTCTGGGGGAGTTCAAGGGAAATCGCATAGTCAAATGCACACCTTTACCCACCCCTCCTGCAGCCTAACTCTACCCATCCCCTCCTACAGCCTAATCCTAACCATCCCTCTTCCACTGGCTGCCTTACACTAACCTCTTCCACCTCTGCCTAACACTACCCCCAGTACTTACCTCTGGGATCCGTTGAGATCCTGACCATCAGGATCCTGCTTATGGTCTTCTGACTGTCAGGATCCTGACTCCAGGATAGTGACCACATCCCATGCAGTACTGTGCTACTGCATGTGGCAGAAATTCTAATAACATCACAAGAGGCGTCACCAGGTGTGGTGACACCTGGTGCGCACTCTGCAATATCCTCCCGACGCCGAGGGCACAGCTGCCTGGAAAGAGTCATGACCTTACAAAATGATGCGTTGCCTTGCGGGGGGGGGGGGGGGTAACACAAGGAAAAAATAAACAAGGGACTTTATTTTTCTTCAAAGACCCCATTTTTTTCCCAGACATGTATTAGGAAAGGTACTTTTAATTTTGAGTATAAAATGTGTTTGGTATATATTAAAACATTACTTTAGATTTAGCAATGTATCTTAGTGGCTACATTTCCTAGTAGGACATTTTCTGAAGCACATTCCTACCTCTGAATGTTCTGCTGTTTGTAAGACTGATAGATGTTGTCAAGTTATTTCTATACCATGAAGGACAGCATCTCTGCAAAAGTGAAATAAGCTATGTCTACAGTATGTCTATATTGGTGGAGACTGGATGACGTTGCAATAAGGAAAACATATATCCCAATGCTGCCTGATGTGATATTATAACTAAGAACTCCACTGACAGCACAACAATCTATTTCTGGGAGAATGAGTTCATATTGGCTATAGGGAATATTAGTGTAAGGCATGAAGTTCTCAGTGTGCCACATTTGAACAAATTGTAAAGCCTCCCCTATAATGGACCTATGTGTCATGATCGGTATTATTTACAATATTGCCAGATTTAAAGGAAATCACTCTATATTTTGATTGGACAGAGAACTTAGCAGCAGTAATTACTTTCTGGGTAAAGAGGGCATCACAAGACCTTTGAGTTACATATTTCCATTGCCTTTAATATTACTTGTTACAAATTAACTTTATCCTCAGTCTCACTGCCAAAACTTAATCTATGTGGTTTGTGATGCTAAACTGTGGCCAAATACTTTCTGAGTAATTCTAACATAATGATGTTGTGAACTCTTTCTTTACAATTTTCTATGTTCAGTACTTTAATCAATGTTATGCCAGTGACTACACTCCTTCTAAGCACTAGACTAAACCTTGCAGTAAACTTCAGAAAACTGACTAAACTATGAATAAGTTATTCTCATCCACACCTATTTTACATCCCAACTTTCCCAATTTTTGCAAAAATCATGGACCACAAAAGAGATGGTTACGTGCAGTGGGTGAAGTTTTGGCCAAAAATTACACTTTCTGTTGTGCCATTAATCTAAATCAGCATTCTAATTTTAATACTATTAAAGGAGAAAAAACAAAATTTCCCAGCGCTATTACTATATAAATAATACAAAATAAAAAAAGCTGCAAATAATTAAGTAAGAATATGAATAATAAATCTAACAGCTAGTCCTCAATATTTAATTAGTGACCAATTCAAATAGAAATGCAGCGTAACCAACAAAAAAGGGAATATAAGACTGCGCTTAAAAATATGTCATACACCACTATGGCAGTAAAATTTAAGACATGTATAGAAGAATATAACAATTTATTATATATAATTCTCAGATATAGACTATAGTAATTACCTTAGTAATATGTAGAAGTGGAAGAGTCTTTATTATCTGTATGGGTATCCCAAGTCCAGTGGAGCCTAACGTGTTTTGCTGTCACATTCATCTTCATCAGAGGAAAGTGAATTTACTGTATTATGGACAAAACTTACTTGACAGAAAGCTATGCTATTGGGTTATTCCTCCTCTATTTTGGGGATAAAAGATAAGACATAATAAGTTCAAGTACAACCTGAAGTAAGGAGACAACACAGGAAATTATTACATCTATTCTTTTACTTGGCGAAATCTTTAGTAGTCTTTGAAAGGAATAAGGAAACTGAAGTTGCAAGAAAGACCTAAGCATTTCAGAAAATTTATTGAGGAGAAATTGAACTTCACAACTCAATGGGAAAGCAACAAATATAGAACCCAATGGGAAAGCAACAAATATAGAATTAAACTTGCTAAATTCTGAATAGACAAATTAGGAGATGAAATGGGTCAAAGATACTACAAAAATTGTCCAATGCTTTGAGAGTGGTGATTATAGCAGTGGAATTAGAAGTGGAAGTACTACACAAAGGGCAGGGATCCACAGCAGATATCCCATTCATACCACACTCCAAAATTACCTTAGCTTTAGTTCAAGGTATCAAAAGCAAGTCTTGACCATTGTAGAGAAGACACACAAGTTGATACAATTCTAAATAAGGAAATCCCATTTCCCTTCTAGCTTAGGTGGCATCATTTATTTCCTGGCCAACTTTGACTTCTTATTTTCCAGATGTATTTAAGTAATTTGTCATTTTCTAATGTTAAGAACTGTATACACAGGAGTGTTCAGATCTTCTTTGTTTCATTTTTCTTTATCATTTTTAATATAGTTAGTATTATTGATGAGAATAGTTTATTGTAAATGTTATTTATGTGTGCTAGAGTGACACACTGTCTCTTTTCCACCACTGTACTACAAATGTTTATGATGGGAGGAGAGTATTGGCAGTACTATTAATAATTAATATGACATTATTGTTAGTTCTCCCATGGGTAAAAAGTACTGTAGTTAGTCAATTGAGATAGTTAGCAATAATATGTATTTAGAGCTGTGTCAAATAAGAATTGTTACATCAATATCCTGGACTGTATACAGTTATATTTAGTTTATTTATCTTTATCATATAAATACTTTTATCACAATTACTTTTTGGCTAAATTGCCAAACATTAACTTAAGATACAGATTACAGTAGTCAGAGATTTTTTCTTAATACTAATTATATTTGTGTGGCTTCTTTTGATATCTGAAGACACCAATGACAAGATATCTCTATTTATTTTTATATAATAATAATAATAATAATAATAATAATAATAATATAGTACCTATGTTGCTACCACTTTGGATCACTAGCCTAATGTAAAGAGGCTGTTTATAATAAATGTTACTAATTTTTCAATATCTCTTTTTCCAAATGTAAATATTTCTTTGTAAATTATGTTGGTGGATATGATGATGATAATGATAAGGATAGTGATGATGTATTTGTTGAAGTTGAACAAAGTAAGGAAGTTGAATATAAAGTTGGCTGTGTTGATTTAGTGCAGTGGTTCCCAAATTCAGTCCTCAAGGGCCCCCAACAGTTCACGTTTAACAGGTCACACGGCAGGTGCACTGTGTATGACCATCTGTCACATTTTAAAAATCCACAGGTGACCCGGAAAATGTAAACCGTTGTGGTTCCTTGAGAACCGAGTTTGGGAACCACTGATTTAGAGCATGCATCAATAACACCACCACATGAGGATGTTTCAAATCATGAAGCCACTTGATTTTGCAATATACGACTCAACGATTTATTATTATTGAATTTTTGAATATTCCTACACAGCAACTGTTCTTTTCAAGCTCTAATGTTTAATTAGCATAATATCTTAATATGATTATTTGGCAATTTATGATTAAAATTACACATATTCAGGATCATTAATAATGAATTATAAGCTCAGGATTCATTTCCATATATCTTTCACAAAATACTGCCTATATTTTAATGTAAACATTTTTATTCCACTATCAAAGAATTATTATCCCTAAAATTCATAACATTATTTATGGAGATGCTACTATGATTAGAATTATTAATTTGTTTGCATAGTTCCTTTTATGAGCCCTAATCATCCTCATCTTAAAATATGTAAACATAAACAATAATTATTTTGGGGGGATTTTTTCATTGATCCAAATTAGTATTATTCGACAGTTGTGGCAAAAATGGACTAGACTTTAATCAGAAGATATAATTTAATTCTTGATTTGTGTAACAGATGTAATATTGCCCAAGTGATTTCTAACAACTGATTTAAATCTGTTTAAAACTAAATCAAATAATTACTGTCATTCCGATTCCCGAAGGATCTGCAACATCATACACAAAGTACCGTTAATTGGTTCTTTGTGCATGCGCTGGACCCGTTGTGCATGTGGGCAAATGGGTCCTGCGATATAGGAAGCAGGATGGCAACAGACTGTCAGACTGACAGCATGTTGCCATTTGGGGGCAGGGTGGGGGCAGAGATAGCCTCCGTTTCCTAAAATGGAGTGTGTCACTACTGTTTAGGGCGGGGGGGGGGGGGGGAAGCCATGGATCTCCGTGGTTGAATGGAGATTTCCTGGCCACTGTGATGGGTGGCTTGCGCGTCCCCAAGGAAGCAGCAATCATAGCAACTATAACCACATATGAATAAGCCCCTTTATGTAAAACTCCAATGTAATAATTTGCCAGATTCAGATGTGGTTTGTATTGTTATCGCTGCCGCTTACATAGAAGCAGCAGCGATAGCGCTAATTTGGTAATGCAGCAGGAGGCATCACGTTTTCTGCTGCATTACTGATCTGAGATGCATCCTCGGAGGCAGTATTGAATCATCTCCAACACCATCGGCCTGCTGCATGACCCATGGGGTAGTGCAAGCTGGCTGCCGCAGGAGCTACCGAGGGGCCTGGAAATTTCCATCCTCCCATAAAGATCCTGGCCTTGTCCTCCCCCAAAATGGTGGCCTCCATATGCATGTGCAGAACTCTTCCTGCACATGTGCAATGAACTGAACTGGTCAGTACTTTGCTGCACAGGACAGCACACCATCCACATCTGAATCAGGCCCAATAATCTAAGCTTAATTCATATTCTTTGTAAAATGAAGAAAACAGGAAGAAAATGGGAAAATATTTTTTGCTTAAAAATTAAATACATGTAATAATTTATCATATCATTGATTAATATCTACTTTATATATTTTGACGCTTAAAATAAAAAGTATTTAGTATGAAAATAATGAAATTAATATAAATTGTGAAATATATATTATCTTAATCTTAATGGGCATGTTGTAAATGTGGACCTACAGAGATGGTTTCTTTGCATAGTTTACAAGTTTGATCACACAATACCCTACCAGAATAAATGGGCTAAAGCTGAAAACATGGTGTACAATAACTATGTAGTATATATCCACTTAGATGGATGTTTTTAATTAATTAATACATTTAATACTTATTAATTAAAGTCTTTGGCTTTATATATAATTGTGCCCCCTTTGGTCAGAGTATGTGTGATACATTATAGATATAAAGCTTTACATGTAAACATTGCATGCAGGTGGTGCAGTAAGTGTAAGCACCAATTGGCAAAGGGCCAGGTAAATCTATGTGTGTACTGTTCGGTGGAGATAATGCAACTGCATTCTAAAGCCTGTCTATGCCACTAGACACATTCATATTATGTGCTGTAAGGAGAGGAGACATTTTTCTGTAACCATATATATGTTTTTTGAAGTTATGAGCAGGAACAGAAGGTCTAGTGCTCAATTATAACTACAGATAAGCAAACCCCCCTGAACTTATTCATTCCATGTGGATCAACGCCGGGACTTGGATCTACTCAACATATTTGGATCCTAAAACGAGGCAAAACATTATCTTAGCATGTTTAGGATTCAATATAAGTCCCTCCTATGGTGCTTCGGGTGCCAAGGACTTCCTAAGGATTAGGGTATGGGGCTGCAGCCAGCATTGTCTGTGATTTATCAAAAGCAAAAAAAGCTTATATGGGAGAATAAAATAGAAGAGGGGAGGCAAAGCTACTCTATATATGCACATACTGTATATTGCATCTAAATAATAGGAATTTAATACCTACTGGTAATTCCTTTTCTCGTTGTCCATAGTGGATACTGGGGAACTGTACTTTAGTACCATAGGGTATAGATCGGGTCCACTGGAGCGTGGCACTTTAAAACCTTTAGTATGTGTATGCTGGCTCCTCCACTCTATGCCCCTCCTACCAGACTCAGTCTAGGAAAACTGTACCCGAGGAGACAGACATTTCCACGAGAGAAGGAATAAATACAACAGCAGTGAGCCAACAAGCCAACACACAGCCATAACCAAAAGGAGGGTGCTAACCAGAACAGAGGATAGCAAAACCAACCCAACCAAGATAGCACAACTATACCAACAACATAAAGGAACCGCAATGGCGGACCAACCAAATACTTCAGTAAGCAGGAATCGAAGCACTGAGGTGGGCGTCCAGTATCCAATATGGACTATGAGAAAAGGACTTACCAGTAGGTATTACATTTTCTCTAACATCCTAGTGGATACTGGGAAACTGTACTTTAGTACCATGGGGAAGTCCCAAAGCTCCCAAATTGGTGGGAGAGTGCTGACACCCCTGTAAAACCACCTGACCAAACTGAAAGTCATCCCTGACCAAGGTGTCGAACTGATAGAATTTCACAAAAGTGTTCGAAACCAGACCAAGTAGCAGCTCGGCACAACTGCAAGGCCGAGACACCCCGGGCAGCCACCCAGGAAGAGCCCACAGACCTTGTCAAGTGGGCCTAAATAGACATCGGCAAAGGCAGAAATGCCAAAGTATAGTCCTGTTGAATGGTCAACCTGAGCCAATGAGCAATGGATTGCTTGGAAGCCGGATGACCAATCTTGGTGGCATCATAAAGGACAAACAGCGAATAAGATTTCTGATGACGAGCTGTCCTCTTCACATAAATCTTCAGAGCCCTCACTACATCCAAGGACTGGCCCAGTGGAAGCAACAGACAACACCGGAACCACAATAAATTGACATGAAAAGCGGAAACCACTTTTGGCAAAAACTGAGGACGGGTCTTCATGAAAAACCAAATAAGGGCTCTTACAGGATAAGGCCCCCAATTCAGAGGCACATCTTGCAGATGCCAATGCTAATAACATTACCGTTTTCCAGGTGAGAAATTTTAACTCCACCCTATGTGAGGGTTCAAACCAGTCCGATTGAAGAAAGGACAGAGCCACATTGAGATCCCACGGAGCCGTGGGAGGTACGAAGGGCTTCCAACAACATCGCAAGCTATTTCTGGAAGAAAATAAAGAGCACCAAAATCTGGATTTTGATGGAGCCTAAACATAGGCCCATATCCACTCCCACTTCCAGGAAAAGTAGAAAACGACTAATTCTAAATTCCACGGGAGACACCTTTCTACTTTCACTCCAGGAAACATACTTTTTCCAGATACGATGATAATGTTTTGACGTCACCATCTTCCTGGCTTGGACCATGGTGGAAATTACCCGGGAGGGAAGACCTTTTCTTGCTAGAATCTCCCTCTCAACTTCCAAACTGTCAAACATAGCCGCTGTAAGTCTGGATAGATGAACGGACCTTGTTGAAGAAGATCCTTTTGGAGCGGTAGCGGCCAGGGATCCTCTAGAGCCATGGCTAGGAGGTCCAAGTACCACGCCCATCGAGGCCAATCTGGGGCAATTAGAATTGCTTGAACGCTTTCCCTTCTTAGTCTTTTTAGAACTCCTGGGATTAGCGGTAGAGGAGGGAACAGGTACACAAACTGGTATGTCCATGGCGTCATCTGCGCGTCCACTTCTACAGCCAGCAGATCCCTCGTTCTGGAACAGTAATGGCATAGCTTCTTGTTGAGACGAGAAGTCATCAGGTTTATCTGCAGACAGCCCCACAGGTGAATTAACTGTTGAAACACCTGGGGATGTAGGCCCCATTCCCCGGATGGAGGTCATGTCTGCTGTGGAAGTCCGCTTCCAAGTTGTCCACTCCTGGAATTAATATGGCTGAGATGGCCCTTGCATTGGCCTCTGCCCAGAGGAAGATTTTTGATACTTCTCGCATTGCTGCTCTGCTTTTGTTCCCCCTTGTCGGTTTATGTACGCCACTGCCGTGGCATTGTCCGATTGAAACTGGATCGCCCGATCCCTCAGGAGATGGGAAGCTTGCAGAAGGGCACTGTAAATTGCCCTGAGTTCCAGGATGTTTAACGGCAGAGTAGATTCCTGACATGACCATATCCCCTGGAACTGGTCCCCTTGGGTCACAGCCCACCAACCCCAGAGGCTAGCATCCATTGTAAGTAGAATCCATGATTTTATATCGAAATTCCTGCCTTCTACCAGGTAAGGAACTTATAGCCACCATAACAGTAATCCGGGCTTCCTGATGCATGTGAAGCTGAGACCCCGACCATTTGTCCCGCAGCTCCAGCTGAAATGGCCGGGCATGAAATCTGCTGTATTGGATTGCCTCATAAGCAGCAACCATCTTGCCCAGCAAACGTATGAAAACATGTATGGACACCTTGCGAGGAAGGAGCACTGAGCAGACCAAAGCCTGGATAGCCAAGGCCTTTTCCATCGGAAGAAACACCTTTTGAGACACTGGGGTATATTTACTAAGGTCCCGATTTTGACCGAGATGCCGTTTTTTCATCAAAGTGTCATCTCGATAATTTACTAAGCAATAATCACGGCAGTGATGAGGGCATTCGTAATATTTTGGAAGTCCTAGGAAAAAATCACGAATCAATACACCATCGGTCAAATACGCCTGCAATTTGCTAGAAATCGGGAATTTACTAAAAAGTGCAAAACACAAACACTGCCGACAATAGCCAAACACTGCCGTGATAAAATACAAATCGTGAAAAAGTGCTAAAAAAAAACAGACCTGCTTTTTTATCCCGTGTTTGTATAGGCATGCACGGATCCATGAGATCCGTGCATGTTTTTCAGTGGGAAGGGGGGGGAAATGTTCTAAATTTTCAGAAATAAAAATGCGTGGGGTCCCCCCTCCTAAGGCAAACCAGCCTCGGGCTCTTTGAGCCGATCCTGGTTGCAGAAATATGGGAAATAAATGGACAGGGGTTCCCCCATATTTAAGCAACCAGCATCGGGCTCTGCGCCTGGTCCTGGTTCCAAAAATACGGGGGACAAAAAGAGTAGGGGTCCCCCGTATTTTTGAAACCAGCACCGGGCTCCACTAGCTGGACAGATAATGCCACAGCCGGGGGTCACTTTTATACAGTGCCTTGCGGCCGTGGCATCAAATATCCAACTAGTCACCCCTGGCCGGGGTACCCTGGGGGAGTGGGGACCCCTTCAATCAAGGGGTCCCCCCCCCAGCCACCCAAAGGCCAGGGGTGAAGCCCGAGGCTGTCCCCCCCATCCAATGGGCTGCGGATGGGGGGCTGATAGCCTTTGTTGATAGTTATGAATATTGTTTTTAGTAGCAGTACTAAAAGTCCCAGCAAGCCTCCCCCGCAAGCTGGTACTTGGAGAACCACAAGTACCAGCATTATGCGGAAAAACTGGGCCGCTGGTACCTGTAGAACTACTACTAAAAAAATACCCCAAAAATGACAAGACACACACACCTTGAAAGTAAAGTTTTAATACATCCATCCAAACAAACATATACACATACTTACCTTATGTTCACACGCAGGTCGGTCCTCTTGTCCAGTAGAATCCATGGGGTACCTGTTGAAAAAATTATACTCACAAAATCCAGTGTAGATCGGTCCTCTTCAAATCCATTTGTAATCCACGTACTTGAGAAAATAAAAAAACTGGTTTGCCTTAGGAGGGGGGACCCCACGCAATTTTTTTTTAACATTTAAACTTTATATTTTTTTTTAAACAAAGTGCACAATGAAGCCCAGCACGGATCTCTCAGATCCGGCCGAGATTCATTGTATTAAAGTCGGCAGTGTTTTACAAGTCACTCACGTAAAACACTGCCTAAAAAAACGAATGACATCGACATCGGAAAACCCGAAAATGGAGAATACGGCAGCTTAGTAAATTAGTCGTAATCAATTAAAAAAGTTGCATATTTACACTTTCGATGTCATTCGTGATTGAACTTTGACCTCAAACGGGAAAACACGAATCTTAGTAAATTTACCCCACTGTATTCAGTATCATTCCCAGGAAATGGAGATGTTGGGTCGGTACCAGGTGAGATTTCTGGAAGCTTAGGATCCATCCATGATCCGTAAGCAGGCGAGTCAAATCAATGCTGTACAATAGACGCTTTCTGGACATAGCCTTTATCAGGATATTGTCCAAGTAGGGGACTATGTTGACTCCCATCCTGCGCAGTTGCAGCATCATCTCCGCCATGACTTTGGTGAAGACCCTCGGAGCTGTGGACAGGCCTAAGGGCAATGCCTGCAACTGGAAATTGTCATCCAAGATGGCGAACCTGAGGTAAGCCTGATGAGGGGGTCACATGGGAATGTGTAGGTAAGCATCCTTGACATCTAGGCATACCAAGAATTCCCTCTCATCCAGACCGGACACTACTTCCCGCAGGGATTCCATCTTGAATTTGAACACCCGCAGATACGGAATTAGAAACAAACAAACACCAGGTCGGCGCTTAAAATCCAATAATGCTGCCAAATGTAATAAAACAATTTATTAAGCTAGCAAAGAAAATAAAAAAAACAAAAAAACACACAAAAATGTTTTTAAAATTAACTAATAATGGACCACAATATTAGATATCACATAAAACTTAGGTGTATTGCACCTCAGATAATAGCATATATATGCCTGGAATAAAAACATATAAGAGTGGGTCACCAGTTTTCACCTAAGCAACTTTCAATAAATTGAGATTGAGTTCTAAGTTGTTCAGTCTCTCACAGTTCAGAAAGAATAAGTCCTCCGGCTGATAAATTCAGCCTCTGTAACCATATATTTAAGGTATATTTTTCCACGTATTGGATATGAATTGAAAGAACCGTACGGTTTCAATTACTCACTGAATCGCTGTCCTTGCTTTCCTATACACGGTGGGTGATGCAAAGCCGCTCTCTATCACCCTTTGCACGGGTGAGACATCCGTCGGCGGCACCCGCAGGGATTAGTTGTTTTCTTTAGCGCAGCACGGTGTTAATATACTGAACCGCCGTGTATCATCCCTGGTTTGAAAGTAGCTATGCTCAGCAAGACAAGCTGATGGTGTTAGAGATGTGAAGAAGTAGGAAGTCCGGTCTCATCACAAGCGGGCTAATTGCCGGCAACAGGTTACAGACAGCTTGATATTGTTAAAAGCTGGTATATTTCTCCTGTGAGCACTTTGGTAGTCTCAGTGATAGTCTCAGTGACCCGTCCTCTCTGTACCCTCAACGCGTTTCTCCGCACCCCAGGCGGCTTCTTCAAGAGGCAAAGTAACCCGCAGATACGAGTTTAGAGACTTCAGGTTTAAGATGGGTCGCACCGAATCATCCGGTTTTGGAACGACAAAAAAACTTGAGTAAAATCCCCTTTTGTGTAACTGAGGAGGTACTGGATCCACCATCCCTGTCCACAAAAGCTTTTGAATTGCCTCTTGCAAGGTAAGTTTTGCAGCAGGCAAAACTGGTAGGAGGAAGTGCTTGAAATTCCAGCTGGTATTCCTGGGAAATGAGATCCCTCACCGAAGGATCCCGGTAGGACTTCGCCCACACGTGGGCGAGGTGTTGAAAGCGAGCACCCACCTTGCTGCTGGGGCCAACTGTCACACGGAAGGCTTACCACGAGATCCTCTCGGAGTGGTGGAGACTCCCCTGCCTCTGAACCTTGCCACATGAAAGGACTGTCCCACGGCAAATAGGTAGACTTACCCGCCATTGCCTGGGAAATCCATTTATTTAATTCGTCCCAAAACAAGGCATCACCTGTAAAGGGAAGATTTTCTGCACTCTTTTTGGAATCAGCATCCGCTGACCATTGACGCAACCACAGAGCTCTGCATGCTGAAACTGCCATAGCAGTAGTGTGGCCATTTATCTTTCACAATTCCTTTATAGCCTCGCTCAGAAAATTTGCAGCATCCTGTGTGTGTTGCAGCAGAGTAATGACCTCATTCTGGGGCAGATTGTCTAATCCATTAATAATATTATCGGACCACTTGACCATTGCCCTGGAAATCCACCCACAAACTATTGTGGAGCGCTGTGCTACGCCCGCTGCTGTATAAATTGCCTTGAGAGTGGTCTCAATTTTACGGTCAGCCAGCTCTTTTAGGGATATAGCCCCTGGCACTGGCAGTACCAATTTTTTAGACAGACTGGACACAGACGTGTCCACTGACAGGGGGGGTGGTTTCCCATACCATGCTGTCCTCAGCTGGGAGGGGAAAGGTAGCTAAAAACCTCTGGGGAATTTTACATTTCTTATCAGGGTTTACCATGCTTCCCTGGCCAGGGAGTTTAACTCTTTAGACACAGGAAAAGTTGCTGAGGTCTTTGGTCTAACATTAAAGTACAACTCCTCATCTGGTTCTGACTCTTGATCCGGTATGTGAAGAACCTCTCTTACAGCAAAAATGAGGGCCTCCACCCCTGGGGACAGAGAGCTGATCAGAATCAGACTGGAGCACCTGGGGCAGTGAGCGTTTATGTGAAACCAACAGAGGGGGCCGAGAAGCCTTTCTGGTATCTGCTACTTTTGCCATACAATCAATAGACTGTTTTAACACCTATCTCTCCTTTTTAGCTGTAACTAATTCTGAATTAACATTCTGAATCATGCTTTTAAAGGTATCTAGCCAGTCAGGTGCCTCTGAACTGAGTCCCTGAGGAGATAAGGAACATTGCTCACACATGAGGGACCCCGCTGATTAAGGGGTAGAGTTACAAGCAGCACACCATATCAACAGACAGCTTGACACAACTGTAATATAATGCAGCTCACTGGGAAAAAAACCACACAGACCTTCGAGAGCTCCTGGAGTGAAACTGAGGAGCAGAGACCAGCACACAGAACACAGCAGCACAGTGTGTGAAATAATGTGTATAACCTGATGAAAGTGCAGTTGCGCTACCGCTGGTGTGCTCAATCCCCGGCACCCCCCCTCCCCCGCTATGACCCTCTGGAGCAGCGTGCATGCAGCCTTGAAGATCCGCAGCAGGAAATCGTGCCTTCCTGCCTCAGTCCGGCTCCGGATAGCCCCACCCCTTGCAATGATGCACGGTCTCTCACATTATTATACTGGCCATGTGTATATTCCATATAGATAACAGCACAGACAAGCCCTAAGGGGCAGTTAGTACTGCGGGGCATGAGCCCATAGGCAGTTTTGTCCACGGTGGGCACTGCAGCTTGTGGCCCATGACTGCTGCACGACATGCCACCAAACTGCACCAGGGACCCGCTAACCGGAACCCCGGTGTAACACTCACCGCACCTCGATCTTCGGCATCTGTTAGAGGGTGGCGGCTAGCTGCTGGCGTGGGCACACATACTAACGATGAGTGATCAGCACTTCAGGAGCTCAGTGTCCTGTCAGCTGGGATTATGAACCATTAACCCACAGGAGGCTGGTACGATCCCCCCTATAAGTCCCACGAAGCAGGTAGCCTAGTTGCCAACCAGTACTACCTAAAAACAATACACTAAAACAAAAATTACAGGAAACTCTCTGGAGCTCCAGAGAAATGCACCCGGCTCCTTGGGCACATTTCTCTAAATTGTGTCTGGTAGGAGGGGCATAGAGGGGAGGAGCCAGCACACACATACACACACTAAAGGTTTTAAAGGGCCAGGCTCCAGTGGACTCGATCTATACCCTATGGTACTAAAGTACAGTTCCCCAGTATCCACCAGGACCTTAGAGAAAATTTATTTTTGTTGCCTGTGTATACAGTTAGACAATATAAACGTAAATGGTAATCTATCTACTAGAGATGAGCGGGTTCGGTTCGTCTAGATCCGAACCCCCCCGAACTTCACGTGGTTTACACGGGTCCGAGGCAGCCTCGGTTCTTCCCGCCTAACACGCAAAACCCGAACGGGGAAAATGTCATCATCCCGCTCTCGGATTCTCGCGAGATTCGGATTCCATATAAAGAGACGCACGTCGCCGCCATATTCACTCGTGCATTGTCGATTGAGCAGAGAGGACGTGGTTACGTTCTCTGCCTGAAAAGCTCAATATCTGTGCTCAGTGTGCTGCACTGGGGGGACCAGTATATACTGTATAGTAGTACAGTGCTGCATATTGGTGACCACCAGTTTATAGTAGTACAGTACAGTTGTCCATTGCTGTATCTTGCAGCTCTGTGTTAGACTCAGTTCTATTCTCCGGATCAGTGCTCAATATCTGTGCTACATTGTGGGGACCAGTATATAGTAGTACAGTGCTACATTGTGGTGACCACCAGTATATAGTAGTACAGTACAGTTGTCCATTGCTGTATCTTGCAGCTCTGTGTCAGACTCAAATCTATTCTCCGGATCAGTGCTCAATATCTTTGCTGCATTGTGGGGACCAGTATACAGTAGTACAGTGCTGCATTGTGGTGACCACCAGTATATAGTAGTACAGTAGAGTTGTCCATTGCTGTATCTTGCAGCTCCATGTCAGACTCACTTCTATTCTATGGATCAGTGCTCAATATCTTTGCTGCATTGTGGTCACCAGTATATAGTAGTACAGTGCTGCATTGTGGTGACCACCAGTATATAGTAGTACAGTACAGTTGTCCATTGCTGTATCTTGCAGCTCCGCATCAGACTCAGCTCTATTCTCTGGATCATTGCTCAATATCTTTGCTGCATTGTGGGGACCAGTATACAGTAGTACAGTGCTGCATTGTGGTGACCACCAGTATATAGTAGTACAGTACAGTTGTCCATTGCTGTATCTTGCAGCTCTGTGTCACACTCAGTTCTATGCTCCGAATCAGTGCTCAATATCTGTGCTGCATTGTGAGGACCAGTATATAGTAGTACAGTGCTGCATTGTGGTGACCACCAGTATATAGTTGTACAGTTGTCCATTGCTGTATCTCGCAGCTCTGTGTTAGACTCAGTTCTATTCTCCGGATCAGTGCTCAATATCTGTGCTACATTGTGGGGAACAGTATATAGTAGTACAGTGCTACATTGTGGTGACCACCAGTATATAGTAGTACAGTACAGTTGTCCATTGCTGTATCTTGCAGCTCTGTGTCAGACTCAAATCTATTCTCCGGATCAGTGCTCAATATCTTTGCTGCATTGTGTGGACCAGTATACAGTAGTACAGTGCTGCATTGTGGTGACCACCAGTATATAGTAGTACAGTAGAGTTGTCCATTGCTGTATCTTGCAGCTCCATGTCAGACTCACTTCTATTCTATGGATCAGTGCTCAATATCTTTGCTGCATTGTGGGCACCAGTATATAGTAGTACAGTGCTGCATTGTGGTGACCACCAGTATATAGTAGTACAGTACAGTTGTCCATTGCTGTATCTTGCAGCTCCGCATCAGACTCAGTTCTATTCTCTGGATTATTGCTCAATATCTTTGCTGCATTGTGGGGACCAGTATACAGTGGTACAGTGCTGCATTGTGGTGACCACCAGTATATAGTAGTACAGTACAGTTGTCCATTGCTGTATCTTGCAGCTCCTTGTCACACTCAGTTCTATGCTCCGAATCAGTGCTCAATATCTGTGCTGCATTGTGAGGACCAGTATATAGTAGTACAGTGCTGCATTGTGGTAACCACCAGTATATAGTAGTACAGTACAGTTGTCCATTGCTGTATCTTGCAGCTCCGTGTCAGACTCAGTTCTATTCTCTGGATCAGTGTGCAATATCTGTGCTGCATTGTGGGGACCAATATATAGTAGTACAGTGCTGCATTGTGGTGACCACCAGTATATAGTAGTAAAGTACAGTTGTCCATTGCTGTATCTTGCAGCTCTGCGTCAGACTCAGTTCGATTCTTTAAATCAGTGCTCAATATCTGTGCTGCATTGTGGGGACCAGTATATAGTAGTACAGTGCTGCATTGTGGTGACCACCAGTATATAGTAGTACAGTACAGTTGTCCATTGCTGTATCTTGCAGCTCCGTGTCACACTCAATTCTATTCTCCGAATCAGTGCTCATTATCTGTGCTGCATTGTGAGGACCAGTAAATAGTAGTACAGTGCTGCATTGTGGTGACCACCAGTATATAGTAGTACAGTACAGTTGTCCATTGCTGTATCTTGCAGCTCCGTGTCAGACTCAGTTCTATTCTCCGGATCAGTGCTCAATATCTTTGCTGCATTGTGGGGACCAGTATATAGTAGTACAGTGATGCATTGTGGTGACCACCAGTATATAGTAGTACAGTACAGTTGTCCATTGCTGTATCTTGCAGCTCCGTGTCACACTCAATTCTATTCTCCGAATCAGTGCTCATTATCTGTGCTGCATTGTGAGGACCAGTAAATAGTAGTACAGTGCTGCATTGTGGTGACCACCAGTATATAGTAGTACAGTACAGTTGTCCATTGCTGTATCTTGCAGCTCCGTGTCAGACTCAGTTCTATTCTCCGGATCAGTGCTCAATATCTTTGCTGCATTGTGGGGATCAGTATATAGTAGTACAGTGATGCATTGTGGTGACCACCAGTATATAGTAGTACAGTACAGTTGTCCATTGCTGTATCTTGCAGCTCCGTGTCAGACTCAGTTCTATTCTCCGAATCAGTGCTCAATATATGTGCTGCATTGTGGGGACCAGTATATAGTAGTACAGTGCTGCATTTTGGTGACCACCAGTATATAGTAGTACAGTACAGTTGTCCATTGCTGTATCTTGCAGCTCCGTGTCAGACTCAGTTCTATTCTCCGGATCAGTGCTCAATATTTGTGCTGCATTCTGGGGACCAGTATATAGTAGTACAGTGCTGCATTGTGGTGACCACCAGTATATAGTAGTACAGTACAGTTGTCCATTGCTGTATCTTGCAGCTCCGTGTCAGACTCAGTTCTATTCTCCGGATCAGTGCTCAATATCTGTGCTGCATTGTGGGGACCAGTATATAGTAGTACAGTGCTGCATTGTGGTGACCACCAGTATATAGTAGTACAGTAAAGTTGTCCATTGCTGTATCTTGCAGCTCTGTGTCAGACTCCGTTCTATTCTCCGGATCAGTGCTCAATATCTGTGCTGCATTGTGGTGACCACCAGTATATAGTAGTACAGTACAGTAGGCCATAGCATTATCTTGCTGCACCGTGTCACTTCTAGTATCCTGATCAGTGCTTAATATCTGTTCTCAGTGTCAGTGCTGCATTGTGCTGACCAGTATACTACAGTACAATAGTCCAGTGCTGTTCTCGCTGCTCAGTGTCAGTTCTCCGTAGTATCATCAGTGATCAGTATAATCAGTTCTCAGTATAATCAGTGCGCTGTTAGACGTGCGCCCGTTTTCCGCCATTAGTGCATTGGGATTTAGACAATTGATGAAGTTATTGTGTCCCCGGTACAAAATCCCATCTAGATTCCACTTCACTAGGCATGCGATAGCGAGATTTTACCAATTAATATCAGTGATTTATAATTATTAATTACAGTGATCTTGCCAAATAATTCCAGTAATTTTGTCATTTTCTTCCAGTGATTTGGACCAATAATAACATTGATTAGAACGAATAATTCCGGTGATTTTGTCATTTTCTTCCAGTGATTTGGACCAATAATACCATTGATTAGAACAAATAATTCCTGTGATATTGAGGTGTTTGTGTCACTTAGCTTAGCCATCCAGCGACCACAGTGCACCTCTTTTTCTCTTTTCTTTGCATCATGTGCTGTTTGGGGACTATTTTTTTAAGTGCCATCCTTTCTGACACTTCCGTATATGTCCAGTGGTACTGCCATTTGATATAATTCCCGACATTACTGCCATTTAATTCCAGTGATTTTGTCATTTTCTTCCAGTGATTTGGACCAGTAATACCATTGATTAGAACGAATAATTCCTGTGATTTTGTCATTTTCTTCCAGTGATTTGGACCAATAATACCATTGATTAGAATGAATAATTCCTGAGATTTTGTCATTTTCTTCCAGTGATTTGGACGAATAATTCCTGTGATATTGAGGTGTTTGTGTCGCTTAGCTTAGCCATCCAGCGACCACCACAGGCGTGCGCAGAGACTGACTGGCGGGTGCCGCTCCGGACTTCCCCCCCTCCACGGCATTATAATGTTCTCTCACCTCCCCTGTCCTGGATATAAACTGCTCACCTGGGCGGCCCAGGTGAGCGGACCAGGTGAGCAGTCTATATCCAGGACAGGGGAGGTGAGAGAACACTATAATGCCATGGAGGGGGGGAAGTCCGGAGCGGCACCCGCCAGTCAGTCTCTGCGCACGCCTGTGGCGACCACAGTGCACCTCCTTTTCTCTTTTCTTTGCATCATGTGCTGTTTGGGGCCAATTTTTTTAAGTGCCATCCTGTCTGATACTGCAGTGCCACTCCTAGATGGGCCAGGTGTTTGTGCCGGCCACTTGGGTCGCTTAGCTTAGTCATCCAGCGACCTCGGTGCAAATTTTAGGACTAAAAATAATATTGTGAGGTGTGAGGTGTTCAGAATGAACTGGAAATGAGTGGAAATTATGGTTATTGAGGTTAATAATACTATAGGATCAAAATGACCCCCAAATTCTATGATTTAAGCTGTTTTTGAGGGTTTTTTTGAAAAAAAACACCCGAATCCAAAACACACCTGAATTCGACAAAAAATTTTAAGGGAGGTTTTGCCAAAACGCATCTGAATCCAAAACACGGCCGCGGAACTGAATCCAAAACCAAAACACAAAACACAAAAAATTTCCGGTGCACATCACTACTATCTACAGTACATAATGAATTATATGCACATATAGCAACAGTGCTCTAAATAATTATCTGATTATCACTGAATCACAATAAGGCAGATGTTTATTAATCCATGTCATTACCCTGACAAGCAGAATGAGTATGAGATGCTCTAATCCTTGTAACCCATTGTTGTCCACTCATTTGTCTTTTAGGGCTTTGTTTAGGTGCCATTAAGAGTCAGTGTGCCACTATTACTATAAGTGCAGTGAGTTGCAGCAGTGTGTAAAATAATAAATATAAAGAAAAAAATTGTGTTTGTTCAGGACCAGGCAGTGGCACTATGTTACAGTAATGCTCAGTATGTGCCATGCCACTGCAATAATAAAATAAGCGCTGTTTGAGTCACAGGGGTAAATTTACTAAGGTCCCGATTTTGACCGAGATGCAGTTTTTTCATCAAAGTGTCATCTCGGTAATTTACTAAACTCAAATCACGGCAGTGATGAGGGCATTCGTAATATTTGGAAGTCCTAGGAAAAAATCACGAATGAATACACCATCGGTCAAAACGCGGCTGTTTAAGTATGAATCTCGGTCATTTACTAAGAAGTGCAAAGCCAAAAAAAAAAAACACTGCCGTGAAAAATTACAACTCGTAAAAAAGTGCTTTAAAAAAACAGACCTGCTTTTTATATCCGTGATTGCATAGGCATGCAGGGATCCATGAGATCCGTGCATGTCTATCAGTGGGAAGGGGTGGGAAAGTTTTTTTTTTCACACAAAAAAATGCGTGGGGTCCCCCCTCCTAAGCATAACCAGCCTCGGGCTCTTTGAGCCGATCCTGGTTGCCGAAATATGGGGAAAAAATTGACAGGGGTTCCCCCATATTTAAGCAACCAGCATCGGGCTCTGCGCCTGGTCCTGGTTCCAAAAATACGGGGGACAAAAAGAGTAGGGGTCCCCCGTATTTTTAAAACCAGCACCGGGCTCCACTAGCTGGACAGATAATGCCACAGCCGGGGGTCACTTTTATATAGTGCCCTGCGGCCGTGGCATCAAATATCCAACTAGTCACCCCTGGCCGGGGTACCCTGGGGGAGTGGGGACCCCTTCAATCAAGGGGTCCCCCCCCCAGCCACCCAAGGGCCAGGGGTGAAGCCCGAGGCTGTCCCCCCCCATCCAATGGGCTGCGGATGGGGGGGCTGATAGCCTTTGTTGTAAATTAAAAGATATTGTTTTTAGTAGCAGTACTACAAGTCCCAGCAAGCCTCCCCCGCATGCTGGTACTTGGAGAACCACAAGTACCAGCATGCGGCGGAAAAACTGGCCCGCTGGTACCTGTAGTACTATTACTAAAAAAATACCCAAATAAACACAAGACACACACACCTTGAAAGTAAAGATTTATTACATACATGCACACAAACATACATACATACTTACCTTATGTTCACACGCAGGTCGGTCCTCTTCTCCAGTAGAATCCAAGGGGTACCTGTTGAATAAATTCTACTCACCAGATCCAGGGTCCCAGGGTCCTCGGGGCAACCATTTGTAATCCAGGTACTTGAATAAAAAAACAAAACGGATTCCCGAGCCACGAACTGAAAGGGGCCCCATGTTTTCACATGGGACTCCTTTCCCCGAATGCCAGAAACCCACCCTGACTTCTGTCTAAGTGGGTTTCCTCAGCCAATCAGGGAGCGCCACGTTGTAGCACTCTCCTGATCGGCTGTGTGCTCCTGTGCTGAGTGACAGGCGGCACACGGCAGTGTTACAATGTAGCGCCTATGCGCTCCATTGTAACCAATGGTGGGAACTTTCTGCCCTGCAGTTGACCTAAAGTGACGTCACCGCTGAGCAGAAAGTTCCCACCATTGGTTACAATGGAGCGCATAGGCGCTACATTGTAACACTGCCGTGTGCCGCCTGTCACTCAGTACAGGAGCACACAGCCGATCAGGAGAGTGCTACAACGTGGCGCTCCCTGGTTGGCTGAGGAAACCCACTTAGACAGAAGTCAGAGTGGGTTTCTGGCATTCGGGGAAAGGAGTCCCATGTGAAAACATGGGGCCCCTTTCAGTTCGTGGCTCGGGAATCCGTTTTGTTTTTTTATTCAAGTACCTGGATTACAAATGGTTGCCCCGAGGACCCTGGGACCCTGGATCTGGTGAGTAGAATTTATTCAACAGGTACCCCTTGGATTCTACTGGAGAAGAGGACCGACCTGCGTGTGAACATAAGGTAAGTATGTATGTATGTTTGTGTGCATGTATGTAATAAATCTTTAATTTCAAGGTGTGTGTGTCTTGTGTTTATTTGGGTATTTTTTTAGTAATAGTACTACAGGTACCAGCGGGCCCGTTTTTCCGCCGCATGCTGGTACTTGTGGTTCTCCAAGTACCAGCATGCGGGGGAGGCTTGCTGGGACTTGTAGTACTGCTACTAAAAACAATATCTTTTCATTTACAACAAAGGCTATCAGCCCCCCCATCCGCAGCCCATTGGATGGGGGGGACAGCCTCGGGCTTCACCCCTGGCCCTTGGGTGGCTGGGGGGGGACACCCCTTGATTGAAGGGGTCCCCACTCCCCCAGGGTACCCCGGCCAGGGGTGACTAGTTGGATTTTTGATGCCACGGCCGCAGGGCACTATACAAAAGTGACCCCCGGCTGTGGCATTATCTGTCCAGCTAGTGGAGCCCGGTGCTGGTTTTAAAAATTCGGGGGACCCCTACTCTTTTTGTCCCCCGTATTTTTGGAACCAGGACCAGGTGCAGAGCCCGATGCTGGTTGCTTAAATATGGGGGAACCCCTGTCATTTTTTCCCCCATATCTCTGCAACCAGGATCGGCTCAAAGAGCCCGAGGCTGGTTATGCTTAGGAGGGGGGACCCCACGCAATTTTTATTTTTATTTTACACTGTTTAATTTAAAAAAAAAAAAAAAAAAATGAACCCCAGCACGGATCACACAGATCCGGCCGAGATTCATTTTTAAAAAGTTGGCAGTGTTTTGCTAATCACTGCCGTAAAAATAGAAAAAAAAACACGAATGACATCGACATCGGAACAAAAGAAAAACCCGAATACGACAGCTTAGTAAATTAGTCGTAATAAATTCAAAAAGTTGCAGTTTTACACTTTCGATGTCATTCGTGATTGAACTTTGACCTGAAACGGGAAAATACGAATCTTAGTAAATTTACCCCACAGTGTGAAGTTGATATAATTTGTTAAAAATTTGAAAAACATATTTTTTTTCCTAAAACGTGTGTTTGTGTTCAGATCCAGGCAGTGGCACTGTGTTACAATAAGCTCAGTAGGTGCCATGCCACTGCGTTAATAAAATTAGCACTGTGAGAGTCGCAGTGTGAAGTTGTTGTCGTTTGATAAAAAAACAGAAAACATTTTTGTCTTTTCTTAAACTTGTGTGTGTTCTTCAGGGCTAGGCAGTAGCATAGCAATAAAGGTGCATACACACTAGTAGATTTTGAGCTCAAAGTAGCTAACTTTTGGCATTTCGAGCTACTTTGAGCTCAAAACCTCCTAGTGTGTTTGGCCGGGCGATGAGCGGTGAGCACTGATGCGCACTCCCGCATCATTGCTGACGGCCGTCGTCCTGTTTTACCGGCCGAGTGAACCACTTTCCACAGTCTGCTACTTTGGAAAGTGGTTCACCCCCCCCCCCCCTTCCCCATGAACATTGCTGGGCCGGGTGAAAATCGCTCAGTGTGTATGCATCTAGCGATTTTCCTGGCAGCAATGTTTACATCATCGCTGTGCATACACACTGGGCAAAAACGCAGTAGGTGCTACCGCATTAATAATATATGTGCTGTGTGAATAACAGTGTGCAGTTGTCATTTGTTTAAAGAAAATCCAGATCCAGGGTGGTTTTGCAAAACCAGAAACAAAACTACAACACAAAAAAGTAGACCAGATCCAAAACCAAAACCATAGCCAAAACATTTGGGTCAGTGCACATCTCTAATTACAACAGAAACCATCGCTGCATGAATGTACCCCAATGTTATTAATGACTATTATAAAGTCTGCATGGATGGGGACTACTTTATCAGGTGTTTCTAACTAGAGATGAGCGCCTGAAATTTTTCGGGTTTTGTGTTTTGGTTTTGGGTTCGGTTCCGCGGCCGTGTTTTGGGTTCGAACGCGTTTTGGCAAAACCTCACCGAATTTTTTTTGTCGGATTCGGGTGTGTTTTGGATTCGGGTGTTTTTTTCCAAAAACACTAAAAAACAGCTTAAATCATAGAATTTGGGGGTCATTTTGATCCCAAAGTATTATTAACCTCAAAAACCATAATTTACACTCATTTTCAGTCTATTCTGAATACCTCACACCTCACAATATTATTTTTAGTCCTAAAATTTGCACCGAGGTCGCTGTGTGAGTAAGATAAGCGACCCTAGTGGCCGACACAAACACCGGGCCCATCTAGGAGTGGCACTGCAGTGTCACGCAGGATGTCCCTTCCAAAAAACCCTCCCCAAACAGCACATGACGCAAAGAAAAAAAGAGGCGCAATGAGGTAGCTGACTGTGTGAGTAAGATTAGCGACCCTAGTGGCCGACACAAACACCGGGCCCATCTAGGAGTGGCACTGCAGTGTCACGCAGGATGTCCCTTCCAAAAAACCCTCCCCAAACAGCACATGACGCAAAGAAAAAAAGAGGCGCAATGAGGTAGCTAACTGTGTGAGTAAGATTAGCGACCCTAGTGGCCGACACAAACACCGGGCCCATCTAGGAGTGGCACTGCAGTGTCATGCAGGATGTCCCTTCCAAAAAACCCTCCCCAAACAGCACATGACGCAAAGAAAAAAAGAGGCGCAATGAGGTAGCTGACTGTGTGAGTAAGATTAGCGACCCTAGTGGCCGACACAAACACCGGGCCCATCTAGGAGTGGCACTGCAGTGTCACGCAGGATGTCCCTTCCAAAAAACCCTCCCCAAACAGCACATGACGCAAAGAAAAAAAGAGGCGCAATGAGGTAGCTGACTGTGTGAGTAAGATTAGCGACCCTAGTGGCCGACACAAACACCGGGCCCATCTAGGAGTGGCACTGCAGTGTCACGCAGGATGTCCCTTCCAAAAAACCCTCCCCAATCAGCACATGATGCAAAGAAAAAGAAAAGAAAAAAGAGGTGCAAGATGGAATTGTCCTTGGGCCCTCCCACCCACCCTTATGTTGTATAAACAAAACAGGACATGCACACTTTAACCAACCCATCATTTCAGTGACAGGGTCTGCCACACGACTGTGACTGATATGACGGGTTGGTTTGGACCCCCCCCAAAAAAGAAGCAATTAATCTCTCCTTGCACAAACTGGCTCTACAGAGGCAAGATGTCCACCTCATCTTCACCCTCCGATATATCACCGTGTACATCCCCCTCCTCACAGATTATCAATTCGTCCCCACTGGAATCCACCATCTCAGCTCCCTGTGTACTTTGTGGAGGCAATTGCTGCTGGTCAATGTCTCCGCGGAGGAATTGATTATAATTCATTTTAATGAACATCATCTTCTCCACATTTTCTGGATGTAACCTCGTACGCCGATTGCTGACAAGGTGAGCGGCGGCACTAAACACTCTTTCGGAGTACACACTTGTGGGAGGGCAACTTAGGTAGAATAAAGCCAGTTTGTGCAAGGGCCTCCAAATTGCCTCTTTTTCCTGCCAGTATAAGTACGGACTGTGTGACGTGCCTACTTGGATGCGGTCACTCATATAATCCTCCACCATTCTATCAATGTTGAGAGAATCATATGCAGTGACAGTAGACGACATGTCCGTAATCGTTGTCAGGTCCTTCAGTCCGGACCAGATGTCAGCATCAGCAGTCGCTCCAGACTGCCCTGCATCACCGCCAGCGGGTGGGCTCGGAATTCTGAGCCTTTTCCTCGCACCCCCAGTTGCGGGAGAATGTGAAGGAGGAGATGTTGACAGGTCGCGTTCCGCTTGACTTGACAATTTTGTCACCAGCAGGTCTTTCAACCCCAGCAGACCTGTGTCTGCCGGAAAGAGAGATCCAAGGTAGGCTTTAAATCTAGGATCGAGCACGGTGGCCAAAATGTAGTGCTCTGATTTCAACAGATTGACCACCCGTGAATCCTTGTTAAGCGAATTAAGGGCTCCATCCACAAGTCCCACATGCCTAGCGGAATCGCTCCGTGTTAGCTCCTCCTTCAATGTCTCCAGCTTCTTCTGCAAAAGCCTGATGAGGGGAATGACCTGACTCAGGCTGGCAGTGTCTGAACTGACCTCACGTGTGGCAAGTTCAAAGGGCATCAGAACCTTGCACAACGTTGAAATCATTCTCCACTGCGCTTGAGACAGGTGCATTCCACCTCCTATATCGTGCTCAATTGTATAGGCTTGAATGGCCTTTTGCTGCTCCTCCAACCTCTGAAGCATATAGAGGGTTGAATTCCACCTCGTTACCACTTCTTGCTTCAGATGATGGCAGGGCAGGTTCAGTAGTTTTTGGTGGTGCTCCAGTCTTCTGTACGTGGTGCCTGTACGCCGAAAGTGTCCCGCAATTCTTCTGGCCACCGACAGCATCTCTTGCACGCCCCTGTCGTTTTTTAAAAAATTCTGCACCACCAAATTCAAGGTATGTGCAAAACATGGGACGTGCTGGAATTTGCCAATATTTAATGCACACACAATATTGCTGGCGTTGTCCGATGCCACAAATCCACAGGAGAGTCCAATTGGGGTAAGCCATTCCGCGATGATCTTCCTCAGTTGCCATAAGAGGTTTTCAGCTGTGTGCGTATTCTGGAAAGCGGTGATACAAAGCGTAGCCTGCCTAGGAAAGAGTTGGCGTTTGCGAGATGCTGCTACTGGTGCCGCCGCTGCTGTTCTTGCGGCGGGAGTCCATACATCTACCCAGTGGGCTGTCACAGTCATATAGTCCTGACCCTGCCCTGCTCCACTTGTCCACATGTCCGTGGTTAAGTGGACATTGGGTACAGCTGCATTTTTTAGGACACTGGTGAGTCTTTTTCTGAGGTCTGTGTACATTTTCGGTATCGCCTGCCTAGAGAAGTGGAACCTAGATGGTATTTGGTAACGGGGGCACACTACCTCAAGAAATTGTGTAGTTCCCTGTGAACTAATGGCGGATACCGGACGCACGTCTAACACCAACATAGTTGTCAAGGCCTCAGTTATCCGCTTTGCAGCAGGATGACTGCTGTGATATTTCATCTTCCTCGCAAAGGACTGTTGGACAGTCAATTGCTTACTGGAAGTAGTACAAGTGGTCTTCCGACTTCCCCTCTGGGATGACCATCGACTCCCAGCAGCAACAACAGCAGCGCCAGCAGCAGTAGGCGTTACACGCAAGGATGCATCGGAGGAATCCCAGGCAGGAGAGGAATCGTCAGAATTGCCAGTGACATGGCCTGCAGGACTATTGGCATTCCTGGGGAAGGAGGAAATTGACACTGAGGGAGTTGGTGGTGTGGTTTGCGTGAGCTTGGTTACAAGAGGAAGGGATTTACTGGTCAGTGGACTGCTTCCGCTGTCACCCAAAGTTTTTGAATTTGTCACTGACTTATTATGAATGCGCTGCAGGTGACGTATAAGGGAGGATGTTCCGAGGTGGTTAACGTCCTTACCCCTACTTATTACAGCTTGACAAAGGCAACACACGGCTTGACACCTGTTGTCCGCTTTTCTGTTGAAATACCTCCACACTGAAGAGCTGATTTTTTTGGTATTTTCACCAGGCATGTCAACGGCCATATTCCTCCCACGGACAACAGGTGTCTCCCCGGGTGCCTGACTTAAACAAACCACCTCACCATCAGAATCCTCCTGGTCAATTTCCTCCCCAGCGCCAGCAACACCCATATCCTCCTCATCCTGGTGTACTTCAACACTGACATCTTCAATCTGACTATCAGGAACTGGACTGCGGGTGCTCCTTCCAGCACTTGCAGGGGGCGTGCAAATGGTGGAAGGCGCATGCTCTTCACGTCCAGTGTTGGGAAGGTCAGGCATCGCAACCGACACAATTGGACTCTCCTTGTGGATTTGGGATTTCGAAGAACGCACAGTTCTTTGCGGTGCTTTTGCCAGCTTGAGTCTTTTCAGTTTTCTAGCGAGAGGCTGAGTGCTTCCATCCTCATGTGAAGCTGAACCACTAGCCATGAACATAGGCCAGGGCCTCAGCCGTTCCTTGCCACTCCGTGTGGTAAATGGCATATTGGCAAGTTTACGCTTCTCCTCCGACAATTTTATTTTAGGTTTTGGAGTCCTTTTTTTACTGATATTTGGTGTTTTGGATTTGACATGCTCTGTACTATGACATTGGGCATCGGCCTTGGCAGACGACGTTGCTGGCATTTCATCGTCTCGGCCATGACTAGTGGCAGCAGCTTCAGCACGAGGTGGAAGTGGATCTTGATCTTTCCCTAATTTTGGAACCTCAACATTTTTGTTCTCCATATTTTAATAGGCACAACTAAAAGGCACCTCAGGTAAACAATGGAGATGGATGGATACTAGTATACTTATGGATGGACTGCCGAGTGCCAACACAGAGGTAGCTACAGCCGTGGACTACCGTACTGTGTCTGCTGCTAATATAGACTGGATGATTGATAATGAGATGAAATCAATATATATATGTGTGTATATATAATATCACTAGTACTGCAGCCGGACAGGTAGATAATATATTTATTAGGTAATGATGACTGATGACGGACCTGCTGGACACTGTCAGCTCAGCAGCACCGCAGACTGCTACAGTAAGCTACTATACTCTATAGTAGTATGTACAAAGAAGAAAGAAAAAAAAAAAACACGGGTAGGTGGTATACAATTATGGATGGACTGCCGAGTGCCGACACAGAGGTAGCTACAGCCGTGGACTAACGTACTGTGTCTGCTGCTAATATAGACTGGATGATTGATAATGAGATGAAATCAATATTAGAGATGAGCGCCTGAAATTTTTCGGGTTTTGTGTTTTGGTTTTGGGTTCGGTTCCGCGGCCGTGTTTTGGGTTCGAACGCGTTTTGGCAAAACCTCACCGAATTTTTTTTGTCGGATTCGGGTGTGTTTTGGATTCGGGTGTTTTTTTCAAAAAACACTAAAAAACAGCTTAAATCATAGAATTTGGGGGTCATTTTGATCCCAAAGTATTATTAACCTCAAAAACCATAATTTACACTCATTTTCAGTCTATTCTGAATACCTCACACCTCACAATATTATTTTTAGTCCTACAATTTGCACCGAGGTCGCTGTGTGAGTAAGATAAGCGACCCTAGTGGCCGACACAAACACCGGGCCCATCTAGGAGTGGCACTGCAGTGTCACGCAGGATGTCCCTTCCAAAAAACCCTCCCCAAACAGCACATGACGCAAAGAAAAAAAGAGGCGCAATGAGGTAGCTGTGTGAGTAAGATAAGCGACCCTAGTGGCCGACACAAACACCGGGCCCATCTAGGAGTGGCACTGCAGTGTCACGCAGGATGGCCCTTCCAAAAAACCCTCCCCAAACAGCACGACGCAAAGAAAAAAAGAGGCGCAATGAGGTAGCTGTGTGAGTGAAATACCTCCACACCGAAGAGCTGATTTTTTTGGTATTTTCACCTGGCATGTCAACGGCCATATTCCTCCCACGGACAACAGGTGTCTCCCCGGGTGCCTGACTTAAACAAACCACCTCACCATCAGAATCCTCCTGGTCAATTTCCTCCCCAGCGCCAGCAACACCCATATCCTCCTCATCCTGGTGTACTTCAACACTGACATCTTCAATCTGACTATCAGGAACTGGACTGCGGGTGCTCCTTCCAGCACTTGCAGGGGGCGTGCAAATGGTGGAAGGCGCATGCTCTTCACGTCCAGTGTTGGGAAGGTCAGGCATCGCAACCGACACAATTGGACTCTCCTTGTGGATTTGGGATTTCAAAGAACGCACAGTTCTTTGCGGTGCTTTTGCCAGCTTGAGTCTTTTCAGTTTTCTAGCGAGAGGCTGAGTGCTTCCATCCTCATGTGAAGCTGAACCACTAGCCATGAACATAGGCCAGGGCCTCAGCCGTTCCTTGCCACTCCGTGTGGTAAATGGCATATTGGCAAGTTTACGCTTCTCCTCCGACAATTTTATTTTAGGTTTTGGAGTCCTTTTTTTACTGATATTTGGTGTTTTGGTTTTGACATGCTCTGTACTATGCCATTGGGCATCGGCCTTGGCAGACGACGTTGCTGGCATTTCATCGTCTCGGCCATGACTAGTGGCAGCAGCTTCAGCACGAGGTGGAAGTGGATCTTGATCTTTCCCTAATTTTGGAACCTCAACATTTTTGTTCTCCATATTTTAATAGGCACAACTAAAAGGCACCTCAGGTAAACAATGGAGATGGATGGATTGGATACTAGTATACAATTATGGACGGGCTGCCGAGTGCCGACACAGAGGTAGCCACAGCCGTGAACTACCGCACTGTACTGTGTCTGCTGCTAATATATAGACTGGTTGATAAAGAGATAGTATACTCGTAACTAGTATGTATGTATAAAGAAAGAAAAAAAAACCACGGTTAGGTGGTATATACAATCATGGACGGGCTGCCGAGTGCCGACACAGAGGTAGCCACAGCCGTGAACTACCGCACTGTACTGTGTCTGCTGCTAATATATAGACTGGTTGATAAAGAGATAGTATACTCGTAACTAGTATGTATGTATAAAGAAAGAAAAAAAAACCACGGTTAGGTGGTATATACAATTATGGACGGGCTGCCGAGTGCCGACACAGAGGTAGCCACAGCCGTGAACTACCGCACTGTACTGTGTCTGCTGCTAATATATAGACTGGTTGATAAAGAGATAGTATACTCGTAACTAGTATGTATGTATAAAGAAAGAAAAAAAAACCACGGTTAGGTCACTGGTATATACAATTATGGACGGGCTGCCGAGTGCCGACACAGAGGTAGCCACAGCCGTGAACTACCGCACTGTACTGTGTCTGCTGCTAATATATAGACTGGTTGATAAAGAGATAGTATACTCGTAACTAGTATGTATGTATAAAGAAAGAAAAAAAAACCACGGTTAGGTGGTATATACAATTATGGACGGGCTGCCGAGTGCCGACACAGAGGTAGCCACAGCCGTGAACTACCGCACTGTACTGTGTCTGCTGCTAATATATAGACTGGTTGATAAAGAGATAGTATACTCGTAACTAGTATGTATGTATAAAGAAAGAAAAAAAAACCACGGTTAGGTGGTATATACAATTATGGACGGGCTGCCGAGTGCCGACACAGAGGTAGCCACAGCCGTGAACTACCGCACTGTACTGTGTCTGCTGCTAATATATAGACTGGTTGATAAAGAGATAGTATACTACTAATATTATATATACTGGTGGTCAGGTCACTGGTCACTAGTCACACTGGCAGTGGCACTCCTGCAGCAAAAGTGTGCACTGTTTAATTTTAATATAATATTATGTACTCCTGGCTCCTGCTATAACCTATAACTGGCACTGCAGTAGTGCTCCCCAGTCTCCCCCACAATTATAAGCTGTGTGAGCTGAGCAGTCAGACAGATATATAATATATATAGATGATGCAGCACACTGGCCTGAGCCTGAGCAGTGCACACAGATATGGTATGTGACTGACTGAGTCACTGTGTGTATCGCTTTTTTCAGGCAGAGAACGGATATATTAAATAAACTGCACTGTGTGTCTGGTGGTCACTCACTATATAATATATTATGTACTCCTGGCTCCTGCTATAACCTATAACTGGCACTGCAGTAGTGCTCCCCAGTCTCCCCCACAATTATAAGCTGTGTGAGCTGAGCAGTCAGACAGATATATAATATTATATATAGATAATAGATGATGCAGCACACTGGCCTGAGCCTGAGCAGTGCACACAGATATGGTATGTGACTGAGTCACTGTGTGCTGTGTATCGCTTTTTTCAGGCAGAGAACGGATTATAAATAAAAGTGGTGGTCAGTCACTGGTCACTATCAGCAAAACTCTGCACTGTACACTACTGAGTACTCCTAATGCTCCCCAAAATTAGTAAATCAAGTGTCTAAACGGAGAGGACGCCAGCCACGTCCTCTCCCTATCAATCTCAATGCACGTGTGAAAATGGCGGCGACGCGCGGCTCCTTATATAGAATCCGAGTCTCGCGATAGAATCCGAGCCTCGCGAGAATCCGACAGCGTCATGATGACGTTCGGGCGCGCTCGGGTTAACCGAGCAAGGCGGGAAGATCCGAGTCGCTCGGACCCGTGAAAAAAAACATGAAGTTCTGGCGGGTTCGGATTCAGAGAAACCGAACCCGCTCATCTCTAATCAATATATATATATGTATGTATATATAATATCACTAGTACTGCAGCCGGACAGGTAGATAATATATTTATTAGGTAATGATGACTGATGACGGACCTGCTGGACACTGTCAGCTCAGCAGCACCGCAGACTGCTACAGTAAGCTACTATACTATAGTAGTATGTACAAAGAAGAAAGAAAAAAAAAAACACGGGTAGGTGGTATACAATTATGGATGGACTGCCGAGTGCCGACACAGAGGTAGCTACAGCCGTGGACTAACGTACTGTGTCTGCTGCTAATATAGACTGGATGATTGATAATGAGATGAAATCAATATATATATGTATGTATATATAATATCACTAGTACTGCAGCCGGACAGGTAGATAATATATTTATTAGGTAATGATGACTGATGACGGACCTGCTGGACACTGTCAGCTCAGCAGCACCGCAGACTGCTACAGTAAGCTACTATACTATAGTAGTATGTACAAAGAAGAAAGAAAAAAAAAAACCACGGGTAGGTGGTATACAATTATGGATGGACTGCCGAGTGCCGACACAGAGGTAGCTACAGCCGTGGACTAACGTACTGTGTCTGCTGCTAATATAGACTGGATGATTGATAATGAGATGAAATCAATATATATATGTATGTATATATAATATCACTAGTACTGCAGCCGGACAGGTAGATAATATATTTATTAGGTAATGATGACTGATGACGGACCTGCTGGACACTGTCAGCTCAGCAGCACCGCAGACTGCTACAGTAAGCTACTATACTATAGTAGTATGTACAAAGAAGAAAGAAAAAAAAAAAACCACGGGTAGGTGGTATACAATTATGGATGGACTGCCGAGTGCCGACACAGAGGTAGCTACAGCCGTGGACTAACGTACTGTGTCTGCTGCTAATATAGACTGGATGATTGATAATGAGATGAAATCAATATATATATGTATGTATATATAATATCACTAGTACTGCAGCCGGACAGGTAGATAATATATTTATTAGGTAATGATGACTGATGACGGACCTGCTGGACACTGTCAGCTCAGCAGCACCGCAGACTGCTACAGTAAGCTACTATACTATAGTAGTATGTACAAAGAAGAAAGAAAAAAAAAAACACGGGTAGGTGGTATACAATTATGGATGGACTGCCGAGTGCCGACACAGAGGTAGCTACAGCCGTGGACTAACGTACTGTGTCTTCTGCTAATATAGACTGGATGATTGATAATGAGATGAAATCAATATATATATGTATGTATATATAATATCACTAGTACTGCAGCCGGACAGGTAGATAATATATTTATTAGGTAATGATGACTGATGACGGACCTGCTGGACACTGTCAGCTCAGCAGCACCGCAGACTGCTACAGTAAGCTACTATACTATAGTAGTATGTACAAAGAAGAAAGAAAAAAAAAACCACGGGTAGGTGGTATACAATTATGGATGGACTGCCGAGTGCCGACACAGAGGTAGCTACAGCCGTGGACTAACGTACTGTGTCTGCTGCTAATATAGAGTCTAGACTGGATGATAAATTATTGATAATGAGATGAAATCAATATAATATCACTAGTACTGCAGCCGGACAGGTACTATATATATTTATTATGTAATGACTGATGACGGACCTGCTGGACACTGTCAGGTCAGCACAGCACCGCAGACTGCTACAGTAAGCTACTATAGTAGTATGTATAAAGAAGAATGAAAAAAAAAAACCACGGGTAGGTGGCATACAATATTATATATATATATATATATATTATATACAATTTTATATATATATATATATATATATATATTAAACTGGTGGTGATTGATTATTAAACTGGTGGTCACTTCAGGTCACGTTGCAACTTGCAACTAGTACTCCGAGGCCTAAGCAGACAATCACAAAATATATTATTATACTGGTGGTCAGTGTGGTCACAACAATGGCAGTGTGGCACTGACTCTGGCAGCAAAAGTGTGCACTGTACGTTATATGTACTCCTGAGTCCTGCTCTCAGACTCTAACTGCTCCCCACTGTCAGTGTCTCCCCCACAAGTCAGATAATACACTTACAGTCACACTATCTAATCTATAAATATCACTTCAGCAAGTAGTATAGTAGTATACAGTATAGTAGTACTCCTCCTAATAATGCTCCCCGAAAATACTGTGTCTCTCTCTTCTCTAAACGGAGAGGACGCCAGCCACGTCCTCTCCCTATGACTCTCAATGCACGTGTGAAAATGGCGGCGACGCGCGGCTCCTTATATAGAATCCGAGTCTCGCGATAGAATCCGAGCCTCGCGAGAATCCGACAGCGTGATGATGACGTTCGGGCGCGCTCGGGTTAGCCGAGCAAGGCGGGAAGATCCGAGCCTGCTCGGACTTGTGTAAAAAACCTGAAGTTCGGGCGGGTTCGGATTCAGAGGAACCGAACCCGCTCATCTCTATTAAACAAACCTGTATATCTGACAGATAAATGTAATGTTTAAAACAGCATCAATATATCTTATCTGAGACCTTGTGGAAAATACGTTACAGTAAAAATTGTATAGAGATAGAGACAATAGGTGATTTAAGTAACTGTTGATCTATAACAAAAATCTACTATTCTGTTGAGCAAGCTGCTGTCAAAGCTGTTCAGTGTCAAATATAGTCACAAGTTTGACATGACAGCTTTTAGTTTTTTTTATTTAATACAGTAAAGAACTAAAGATATACTAATTCAGAAATGTGTGTATTTTAATGCACAGGTTGCTTTTAAACCTTTAGAAATGATATATTTAATGTAGTCAACCTCAGGATGACTGAAATTGCTTGTCCATTTCTCAGCAGAACAAGACACATGAGTAGTTCTAGTGCTCCATTATTCAAGTTCACAATTTTGCAGATGGCATTCCATATTTATTTGTAAATTATATAAATAGTGATGGTGTGCAGTGAAGGCCCATTTGGAGCTTCATTTTCAGAACTGAAAGTAAAGCATGGCTTCACAGTGCACACATCAGTCCAAAGCATGCTTGGGGGAATGGAATTCATTGCAGATTTCCAGTTGCCCACATCTCCATTTCCACCACCTGCTAAATCCTGCTGTAGAGTCCAGCAATTTAATGATTTATCGACAGTATTGGGCCCTTGGCTTAACTGTAACCAACATATTCTCTTTTCTTGCTTTCACCAGGAATATATGCCCTGGTGGTAATAACTGTCAATAGATTTATTTTTTTCCGTACTCTTGTCCATAAAAGGGACTTGTAACTCACTCAATGAATTATGTCCATAGGAAATCTGAAATCCCATTGAAATATAATAATGTCTGTGCAAAGATGTCATATGTGTTTATAGCAAGAGGCATGTATTTTATAAAGCTGTTAAGAATGTGTCCAACAACTGTGCAGCAAAGAGCTGCAGGGAGCAGCATCCTTCCCCTCTCAGCTCTCACTGGCAGCTGCCTGAACACGGGAAGCATTTAATTTACGGGCGGTCGGCATCCTGACGGTCAGGATACAGACATCGGAATCCCGTCAATGCCGCCAGCCGGAATGCCGGCGCAACTGGGCTATTCCCACTCTTGGGTGTCTAAGACACCCATACAGTGTGAATAGATCCTGTGGCGAGCGCAGCAAACCACCGGGCCTGCAATGTTGTGAGAATACAAGCCTGCAAGGTGACTCTTAGTGCTAACCCCACTGCTGGCATTCTGGCGGGCAGGATGGCGCTGTCAGGATATTGACAGCTGGCATCCCATCTGCCGGTCATCTATACTGAACCTCTGAACACACCTGCCTTTCCCCTCTCTCAGCTTACTAGTGTACCCCCCCATACACACACACACACACACACACACACACACACACACACACACACACATCTCAAGGCTGTATGACAGTGACTTTGGACAGAATGTTCCCCTCCCCAGCTTACATCATTATATATAACCATTATTTTTCTGTGATCGTATCAGTACTGTAAAGTAGGAGAGGGATAATGGTGGCAGAGAGAAATAGATTTGAAAATGGTGAAAGAAAGAGGGAGATAGAGAACAGGGGTGGGAAGATAACGAGCAAGAGTATGGGGGGAGAGGGGAAGGTGGGATAATAGAGACAGTGAGAATGGAGGTTCAAGGTGGAAGAGAAAACAAGAGAATGGGGCAGAAAGTTAGCATGGGGGTGGAGGAAGAGCAAGAGAGTGAGGGATGGCGTAAGAGGGAGAGAAAGTGGGGGTAGGTAAGAGCGATAATGGTAGTAGGGAAAAAGAGAATGGAGGAGGGGTGAGAATGCTGGAGGGCAACTCTTGCATTGCTAACTATTGATCTGATTAATAACGGGTCTAAAATACTAGTAGGAATATAATCTAAAATATGCAGCATAAACAAAAACAAATGTCAGGTCACATCTTTAGTAAGCAGACATTCAGGTAACACAACTCTAACTTTTTTCTGTCTACCGAGGGGAGATTTTATCCAAGAGATTAGGAGCTAAGAAGCTGAAGCCAGCTTGGACTGTTGGTGGGGAAATGTGCATGGTATTGGAAGGAATATACTACCATGTGCAATGTGCACAGTAAGAGGACATATATATGACTGACATATGTACTGCACTACATTATGTAAATATCTCACTTTTTTGGCTTCCTTTATTAAGCAGAATAAGCCATACTTAAATGTATCTGGCTTGAAATATATCGTTATAAGAGTAAAATGTGTATTCTGTCTCATCACAATTTAATATTATTGGTAACCCCAATAATATTACTTCTGCAGGCTGATGAACAGATGAATGTATATTTGTCTGCAGACATACCTTGCATGCTTTCACACTACATAGAGTACAGTATGCTCTGGAATTGTGCATATGTAAATACATGCAATGTAGAGCTGTATGGATTTCAAACATCTACACTTATGAATGGTGAAGCGTAACTGGACTATAATAGGGTATGATCACATATTCAAAGTTCATTGAGGGCTTGTCAAAGCTATTGCAAGTTATGCAGAGTCTTGTGTACCAAGCTTAGGGTAGGTGCATGTACAATAATATGACTATTAGCAAACCAAACACATACTGTACATATGGCACAGGTGCATACTGTATGCACATTTCTTTACTGCACGCAGATAAGAGCAACATACATCAAATTCACTTCTAACTCTGCATCAGGCTCCTGGTGTACTAAGATGAAGAGCTTACTGTTTAAGTAATAGCTGACATAGGCATCATGTTAGGTTAGTGAATTCAGGAAGAAAACAAAGCAATTAAAAATGAATAATTTAGTGGCCTGCAATATTTTGTGTCTTAGTGATATTTGCCATAATGATACTCAAGGAATTCTAGATTTACAAAGTTTGATTTAGAAATATTTAGAAATATCTAATTCTGACCATGTATGTTTATACCTATTATTAAATTTTTAAATGATACAGTGTAAGAAACAGCCGGGGGTTTGTGCAAGTTGCCTAGGAAAAAAGCAGCTTCTCTGCTCCCATTGGCTGTTTCTCAGGTGCTGCTTATCATTCATTAGGAAGAGGTTGGAATTTAGACTCCAAGCCATCGGTTAATAAGTGTTTGTGTATCAAGCAGTGACAAGATTAGAGAAGTAGACAAGTTGCCCATTGAAAGCGGTCAGCTTATACCTATCATAATGCTACCTCAAAGCTAACTGGATGCTATGGGCAACTTCTACACTGCGCCACGTCCACTCTCTTTACTGCTTGATACATCAACCTGCCAGTCTAAGTATCTGCCTTACCATGTCACTTGTGGCAGTGACTGTAGCTGCTCAGTACAGTAGTTACTCTCTGTGCTTCTGATTGGTTTGATGTTTGGATTCCTGGCTTTTGGCTTCAGCTTTTCCTCTGACTTTGATCCTGTTCTGTCTATCCTTAACTTGAGCCCCTGAGGATAAATACGTTTGTTGTTTTGTTTGATGTCTATTATTTCCATTATTTCACACCTGGTAATATTGTAATCACTGTTTGATAGCTTCTGGAAGAGGTTGGTTACCTTATCCTGAACCAGTAGTGTTATTATTATTCAACCAACGATATTCGAGGTACTGTATGATTGTTTTGAACATACTAAATGATAGTCAGAAATGGATTGGTTGCTGTGGACAAAACCTAAACATGTCTTCTTTAGAAGGTTTGATAAGTATTCCCCTAAGAAACACACAAATAGTTTAGCAGTTTTGATACCCAATAAGTTGCTAACTGGTCGAATGTGTTTAAGTATAATAACTGCCTCAATTTTTCGTGGGGATGCAGGCTGTGATTTGTAGTACTAAAGGAAAGTATGGACATTCAGCATAATTTGGCACAGACTAGTTGAAGGTACAGCATTTTTTTGAGAATTCATTAGCATCTTTTCTCTTTGTCATTTATGATGACAGGAAATTATTCTTACCAAGGATCTATTAATTTAGAGACAATTGCTATCATAAAACATTAATGGTTATTCAAGGGAAATGTCAGTTATTGATCAATAACAATTATCTCTTTACTCTGTTGATCTAGTTGAATTGTTATTGGAAGATTGCTATCCACAGTAAAGAGAATGATATGCAATGTAAGTTTTAAAATATAATGTAATACAGTTTACGTACTTATGTTTTTAAATATTTATCAAACAGGTCTTACTTTAAAAAATGTATTCCAGATCACTTGCTCTTAATTTTTAAATACAGGTGTCTATTATGTATTGTCCCAGTTCCTTCTTCTGCCAATGCCTGGGCAGAACATGTGCAGAATGGACTTCCTATTTATACTTTCAGCAAACAGGCATGGTCACATGGGTTGTACTTGTGCCAGTGAAAGCCGATCTAACATGGGTGGTCATTTGAAGTTGTTCGCTCGTTGCCGTTTTTTCACAACGGAGCGATTAGGTGGAAAATGCGCATGCGCATGGTACGCAGCGCGCATGCGCTTAGTAATTTTACACAAAACTTTGGAGATTTACACAAGCTCGAACGACGTTTTCTCATTGCTGGAGTGATCGTAGTGTGATTGACAGGAAGTGGGTGTTTCTGGGTGGAAACTGGCCGTTTTCAGGGAGTGTGCTAAAAAATGCAGGCGTGCCAGGTAAAAACGCAGGAGTGGCTGGAGAAACGGGGGAGTGGCTGGCCGAACGCAGGGTGTGTTTGTGACGTCAAACCAGGAACTAAACGGACTGAGGTGATCGCAATCTAGGAGTAGGTCTGGAGATACTCAGAAACTGCAAGGAATTATTTAGTAGCAGTTCTGCTAATCTTTCGTTCGCTATTCTGCTAAGCTAAGATACACTCCCAGAGGGCGGCGGCATAGCGTATGCAATGCTGCTAAAAGCAGCTAGCGAGCGAACAACTCGGAATGACCACCATGATCCCATGCTACCATGTCAGTTAAGTAGTTAATACACCAAGTCATTAAGTAAGGTTGGGATATCCCAAAATGGTAGGTCACCAGTAATGAGAACTTATATAAGGCAGCAAGTTATCTATATATCCCAATCAGAAGTCTAGAATTGCATATGTAAATATTTTGGAATGATATATATATATATATATATATATATATACACATACAGAGAGAGAGACCGCAATTGACTCCAACTTACTAGGTCACGAATAGCTTGGGTGCCCTCAGTAGTATGCAGGTATGGAAAAAAGAGGTTGCGGCACTCACAGGGCTTGGCATAAATTGAAAAATCAAATAGTGTCCAAGTCATGGACATCCATAAAGCAAAGGTCTTTGCTAAATGGATGTCCAGCTAAGATAGTTTGGACACTATTTGATTTTTGAATTTATACCAAGCCCTGTGAGTGCCGCAACCTCTTCTCTCTCTCTCTCTCTCTCTCTCTCTCTCTCTCTCTTTCTCTCTCTCTCTCTATATATATATATATATCGGATGCTGCGGTCCGGCACTCCATATAAGCCTTCACAGATAGCTTTCACTGGTGCCCTCACGGTGTTAATTGAATATCAATACGAGGGTGCGGCACTCTTGCTAGTCTCATAATGAAACGGACATCCGTCCAAATGTCTTCTTCAACGTTTCAATTTATTAATCAAATTGTCATCAGGAAATAATACATGAACAAATAAAACACCTTTATATAGACATACCATGTAAGAATCAGGAACCCGTCTGGCGGGAAAATCACCCCCACTGCCGGTGTGTGAATCACACTGACGTCATTAGCCATGGACCGCCGTCGATCTCTATGACCTCAGTGTGATTATAGTTGCCATAGTGACTGTATAAAAATCCTTATTACCAAAAGTGTTAATATAAAACACAACCACAAAGATAAAAACATACCGACCAAGTACCACATTAAAAATAAAATGTGTGAATACTCTACTTCTGTCGGGTAATGGAAGCCGTACTTAACGAAGAGATAATTAATAATGTGAATCAATAAACACAGGTTATCATCTATTACAAGGCTGGTACTATGAAACAATCATATGCAACACTTTGCTGTTGTTGTCACAAAAATATCGTTACATTAATGTTGTTATCTTAAATACCATGAGAAACTTACTTCTTATATATACGTTGCACTAAGCATGAAGCTGAAGTTTAACCACCGTTACTCAATTGTATCTAATCATGAAGCATCAAGTTAACCCTTGCTTAGTTATTGGTTGTAAGCAGTGTTTCCAACTACACTAAAAGCTGAAAAATAATAAATCACTTATCACACATAGAGAATTGTTTAATCATAGCTAAATGCACATGGTATAACTTAATCTTAAATGGATTTTACCGCAAATTAGAATATGTAATGCATTCATTTAACCCCTTGGGGGACAAGACATTTAAACGATGTATCCATCTTGCTTCTAAACGCAACAGCTTAATTGATCTATTGCCTCCCCGTATACAAGGTAAAACCGTATCAATCATACGGTATCTCAAGCTTGTCAATGAATGCTGGTTCTCCGCAAAACGACACGCTACAGGTTGTTCACTAGAGCCTGAGGCAATCGCTGCCCGGATTGCTGCTCTGTGATTACCCATGCGTTCCTTGAATTTAGATTCTGTCTTGCCAATATAGCTAAGACCGCAGGGGCAAATAATTTGATAAATAACAAAGCTTGAATTGCACGTAAAGTGGTGTCGGATTTTATATGGAGTGCCAGTGTGGGGATGATAAAATACATCACCTGCCAATAAAAACTGGCAGGTTACGCATGTGCATTTAAAGCATCCATTCCTTTTATAACCAAAAATTCCTGGTCGACAGATTGAACATGTCAAATCCGTTTTAACTAATATATCTTTCAAGCTACGGCCCCGTTTGTAACACGGCATCAATCTATGCTCCTGTAAGCCTAGACTAGAATCACTCTGTATGATCTGCCAGTTCTTCTTGGCTGATTTTTTAATTTTCTCAGATGAAGTGTTAAACGTGCTAACCCAAGGTATACTTTTGGATTGAAGATTTTGTATGGTAACTTTATTAAGCAAAGATGTCCTATCCATTGCCAATACCCGTTGTTTATCTTTCAATAAAGATTTTTTGCTATAACCTCGATGTAGAAATTTCTGTATTAACAGATCTATTTCTTGTTCTGCAACCTCATAAACACTATTGATCCTATAAATACGGATCATCTGGGAATATGGCAAGCTGTTGATCATTGGGGGTCATTCCGAGTTGTTTGCTCGCAAGCTGCTTTTAGCAGCTTTGCACACGCTAAGCCGCCGCCTACTGGGAGTGAATCTTAGCTTAGCAAAATTGCGAACGAAAGATTCGCAATATTGCGAAAATACTTTTCTGTGCAGTTTCTGAGTAGCTCGAGACTTACTCTGCCAGTGCGATCAGTTCAGTGCTTGTCGTTCCTGGTTTGACGTCACAAACACACCCAGCGTTCGCCCAGACACTCCTCCGTTTCTCCAGCCACTCCCGCGTTTTTCCCAGAAACGGTAGCGTTTTTTCACACACACCCATAAAACGGCCAATTTCCGCCCAGAAACACCCACTTCCTGTCAATCACATTACGATCACCAGAACGAAGAAAAAACCTCGTAATGCCGTGAGTAAAATACCAAACTGCATAGAAAATTTACTTGGCGCAGTCGCACTGCGGACATTGCGCATGCGCATTAGCGACTAATCGCTCCATTGCGAGAAAAAAATACAGAGCGAACAACTCGAAATGACCCCCATTGCACGAAGATGACAACTCTGTGCTTTTAAAAAAGTATTCCTGTCCGTTGGTTTTACATAAAGGCTCGTTTGAATGCAATTATTTATTAATGTTACTTTAACATCCAAGAAATTAACTGTACTTTGGGATACTGTATGTGTAAATTTAATCGGACTGGAGGATTGATTGTGTGTCTCAATTAATGATAATAAAGTTGTTACATCCCCATGCCAAATGAGAAATAAATCATCTATAAATCTTGAATATTGTACAATATGCTGACTGATGCTACTAATGACGTCAGTGTGATTTTCCCGCCTGACGGGTTCCTGATTCTTACATGGTATGTCTATATAAAGGTGTTTTATTTGTTCATGTATTATTTCCTGATGACAATTTGATTAATAAATTGAAACGTTGAAGAAGACATTTGGACGGATGTCCGTTTCTTTATGAGACTAGCAAGAGTGCCGCGTCCTCGTATTGATATATATATATATATATATATATATATATATATATATGTAAGACATGCAGCATTTGCTAGAAAGACAGATTCTGACACAGTGTCTACAAGACAACATTACTATAGCTGTGGATGGAAACTGACTATTCCCTTGTACTAGAAACGACTGAGTGGAGATCAAGCCTACAGCGATTTCTGACTATGGAGTAATTCACCTATAATTTACGTTTAGAGATAAGACATCAAAACGGATCATAGTTTCCTATCAGAATCCACGACCATTATGAATGTCATTGTGTAGATCTACTCTCAAATATATCCTAACATTGCTATATACCCCTGAAGAAGTCCAACCTAAAGGACGAAATGGGTTGAGTGATTTAAACGACCTGAAAATATACAGTGGATCTTTTTTTGTGAGCACACTCCCGTAAGGGCAAAGTACATGAACATCCAGCCTCTGTATTAATAGACAGGTCTTGTTGATAGTATTCATTGTATTATGCTGTTTGTGTTTTATGTAAATGTTTTATATGTACATTTTAATAAATGTAAAAAATATAGAATATATCGACATTGGTGTTGTAAGATAAGGGACATTAGGTCCATAGAGGATAATTTTTAAATATATCCTGAGTATATTGGCGCACCTAAGGAATTTATTGTGATTGTTATTGTTTGATCTCCACTAGCAGGTGATCTCTTTTAGGTTACAGCCTTATTTATCCGAGCGCAACTAAATAGGGTATTTCTTGGTATATATAGTGTTCACTCTAGGATTTTTTTAGGGCAGGGTGCTGATCTTTGAAGAGGGCACATTTTTATTTTGAAGGGCACATTTTTGATGTGACGCTTTGCGCACAAAGCATAGCGCCTATGTTTATAGTTTTTGTGCATACATTTTGCCCTTAGTAAATCATATACCCATGCATACATATAAGACACCTAACAACTGTACTGAGAAACATACTGTATATGTCCAGTCTTCTATGTGTTATAAAACAGAAAAGTGAAACAATGGGTTAAAATATATAGGGAAAAAATAAGTCTGTTCTACTAGGGAAACACTGTAAGCAGTACATGCTCACTGCTTACCCTGTTCTTTCCCTCTTTATCAGAGTGCTGTGTTATTTACAGTGCCTCCTCTGCCATCCAGTTGGCTAAAGGATAGAAATTGTGTTACAATTTCAGAGGTGGGCGAGGAGTAGACGACAACATTGTAACATGCACTCTGACTGTTGCATTCTGTATACAAGGGGGCAATTTATGGTCCTCCAGGGTGCACTGAAAAAGGGCAGGGTGCTTTTTCACATTTAAAAAATGGGCAGGGTGCAGCACCCTGCTGAAACAGCTTAGAAGGAACACTATATATATATATATATATATACACTGCTCAAAAAAATAAAGGGGACACTTAAACAAAACAATGTAACTCCAAGTCAATCACACTTCTGTGAAATCGAACTGTCCACTTAGGAAGCAACACTGATTGACAATCAATTTCACATGCTGTTGTGCAAATGGAAAAGACAACAGGTGGAAATTATAGGCAATTAGCAAGACACCCCCAATAAAGGAGTTGTTCTGCAGGTGGTGCCACAGACCACTTCTCAGCTCCTATGCTTTCTGGCTGATGTTTTGGTCACTTTTTAAAGCTGGTGGTGCTTTCACTCTAGTGGTAGCATGAGACGGAGTCCACAACCCACACAAGTGGCTCAGGTAGTGCAGCTCATCCAGGATGGCACATCAATGCGAGCTGTGGCAAGTAGGTTTGCTGTGTCTGTCAGCGTAGTGTCCAGAGCATGGAGTCGCTACCAGGAGACAGGCCAGTACATCAGGAGACGTGGAGGAGGCTGTAGGAGGGCAATAACCCAGCAGCAGGACCGCTATCTCCGCCTTTGTGCAAGGAGGAACAGGAGGAGCACTGCCAGAGCCCTGCAAAATGACCACCAGCAAGCCACAAGTGTGCATGTGTCTACTCAAATGATCAGAAACAGACTCCATGAGGGTGGTATGAGGACCCGATGTCCACAGGTGGGGGCTGTGCTTACAGCCCAACACTGTGCAGGACGTTTGGCATTTGCCAGAGAACACCAAGATTGGCAAATTCGACACTGGCACCCTGTGCTCTTCACAGATGAAAGCAGGTTCTCACTGAGCACATGTGACAGACCGGACAGAGTCTGGAGACGCCAAGGAGAACGTTCTGCTGCCTGCAACATCCTCCAGCATAACCGGTTTGGCAGTGGGTCAGTAATGGTGTGGGGTGGCATTTCTTTGGGGGGCCGCACAGCCCTTGCCAGAGGTAGCCTGACTGCCATTAGGTACCGAGATGAGATCCTCAGACCCCTTGTGAGACCATATGCTGGTGCGGTTGGCCCTGGGTTCCTCCTAATGCAAGACAATGCTAGACCTCATGTGGCTGGAGTGTGTCAACAGTACCTGCAAGACAAAGGCATTGATGCTATAGACTGGCCCGCCCGTTCCCCAAACCTGAATCCAATTGAGCATATCTGGGACATCATGTCTTGCTCCATCCACCAACGCCACGTTGCATCACAGACTGTCCAGGAGTTGACGGATACTTTAGTCCAGGTCTGGGAGGAGATCCCTCAGGAGACCATCCGCCACCTCATCAGGAGCATGCCCAGGCATTGTAGGGAGGTCATACAGGCACGTGGAGGCCACACACACTACTGAGCCTCATTTTGACTTGTTTTAAGGACATTACATCAAAGTTGGATCAGCCTGTGGTGTGTTTTTCCACTTTAATTTTGAGTGTGACTCCAAATCCAGACCTCCATGGGTTAATAAATTTTATTTCCATTGATAATTTTTGTGTGATTTTGGTGTCAGCACATTCAACTATGTAAGGAACAAAGTATTTAATAAGAATATTTCATTCATTCAGATCTAGGATGTGTTGTTTAAGTGTTCCCTTTATTTTTTTGAGCAGTGCATATATAGTCATTTTGAAAGAGGGCATTCACCAATTTTTAAAAGGTCAAAGGTTATTTATTACCACATCATGAAGTCAGATGTGTTATTTTAGTGTTCCCTTTATTTTTTTGAGCAGTGTATATATAAATATTTATTTATTTTTTGCAGGAGCTAGAATCAAATTCTATACAAATAGACATTACACATTTGCAGATGGAGGTGTATCTCATGTGGGTGCTGATGCAAAGATCCAAATGATGATGATGATGATGATGATGATGATGATGACTTAGCAAAGCATTCTAGCTGCTTCTGATTGGCTGTCTGGAACCCTCCAGCTGTCAATTAATTACATTATTACATTGTGCAAATGCTATTGTTTGGAGCACAAATGCTTCCACCTCTAACTGACCCCAGAATATGCTGCATATCTGCAAACCAGAATGTTACCCAAACGACAGGTTGTACTGAATACAACCAAGCCTAAAGACAGACATTGTTACGCAACAGCATGTATAAGTATTCAGATTAGTAAATGTTTCAGATAGATGCTAAGATGTTGTTTTTTGAAGTTACCAAAATACGTGTACTGCATTTTCTTCTTGTTAATATCTATATATCATGTTAATGAAACCAAAGCATTGTTATTCACCAGAATAACAGAAATATATCTCTTCTGAAGTGAACTAGAATTTTACTGCTGGAAAAATTATGTAATGAACAGTTTCAATTTGAAGGCAATAAATCAAATTTACAAGGCAAATGTGTATTCTTCTAGTGTGTGGTTTTGGTTATGCCTGACTCTTTCTCTATTACACTCAACAAAACAAATCAACTTCTTTTGAAGACACAATAGTTTTTTTTCTGCTTATAATTAATATGTGGGTGCATGATGTGTGGAAAATAATGTTTGCCAATTGTACTGAAAATGAAAGTCTTATAATATCACACAGCATTCTGTCCATTTGCCTCTACATGAGAAATATCTATTCCAGTACATATATATATTAGCAATAGATCTGTCATTTACAGCCAAATGTAAATTGATGAAGCACAGTCTGTTTCTGTTTTAAAAATCAGCATACATAATATATACGAGTCCATACTTACATACTATAATGTTCACTGTTCAAACAGAACGCAAGAGACTATTAAGTCTTCCCCTATATAAAGGGGCAGACTAGATGGGGCAAATGGTTCTTAACTGCCATCAAATTCTATGTTTATATATAAAGAGATCTGGACCTCAGCCTGCTGACCTAATATAGAGAATCTGTAGATAACGTTATAATACTTAACATCTAGCTATTTATTATTCCAACCCCACCAGGTTTGTTTGTTGGAAAAGCCCTATTTCTTCAGTTAAAATGTGGACATAATAAATGTCAATACCTGAAAAATGTTGCAGAATGGGCAGAATGTTGGCATTAGGGTTAGGCATAGATTTAGGGTTAGGGTTAAGGGTTAGAGTCAGGGTTAGATTTTTAGGGTTAAGGTTAGTGTTGGGGTTCTGGATAGACTTACCTTAGAACCACATTGTTGACATTCTGACCATGTTGACATCAGTGTCAACATGCTGAATGCTGCCATAGCAATATCAGCATGTTAAATGACCTAATATAGCAAAATCCTATGTAACATTATAACAAGGAGAAACCACAACATATATTTTTTTTATAGCTCTGTCTGTTACAGTCTACTGAAGTTTATCAAAGCCTAGTGATATTTGAATTTTTTGTTTGATGACTCCACATTATTTGTTCCCCCGAAATGTATGAGCGCTGATGCTTAGATCCATTAAATAAACTTTTTCACTTCAAAAACAAGCCAATAGATTTCTGTTATGTATTCAAATTTCTTGTATTTTCTATTAAAAAAAATTATCTAACAGAAGGTCCAAAATTGTAAGAGAGTCATTTGCAATGTACCTTGCTTTTTATCATCCTTAATATAATGGTCCATCTCAAAGGGCCAATTCATTTTTACAGTAGTTTTAAAAGTATTATATTTCTGATTGTCAGTCTGAGTGGGTCTATTTAATAGCAGGAGCAAAATATTTAATTGACACTATTCCAGAATGCCAGCATTCTTTGCAATGTATGTACAATAGATATACAGTTGTGGATTTTACCTATGAGCACCCCCACCACCCATGTAAAATCCACAACTTCAGCTTGCTTGGCTGAGCTAGCTGAAGTCTGTGTGACTGCACTGTCTCAGTGGCTTCACTGTTGTTGGCAGTGACTTCCTATTGGAAGTCCTACCTACCAGTCACTCGCACGACAGGAAATCCCATTGGGAAGTGTTTCCTCCCTCCTAGACCGCCAGACCAGGCAGTGATTAGCAGAGAGCTGGCTTCCTGTATGAAGCCAATCCCTGCCTATTCATCAGCCCAATCCGGCTTCTATGTGCTGCAGTCAATTCAGTCCATAGAAGCCAGGGATTTGAACATGCACACTCAGGCCACCACTTGTGTGCCGTGTGTGCCGAACCCAGCACCTGTCAGCTCCAATGCACAGACGCCGGGACCCGGCTGGTCAGGGCCAGCTCTCTCCTCTCTGTCCTGGGTAGCTGCAGCCCCCTACCCAAAAAAGTTAGGAGCCACCACTGGATATAAAAATAAACAATAAACATAACCTTAATATTATAAATGTACCTTTTTTTCTGAAGTTCATGAAACCATTCTCACAAAGTACTTCTCACAAATCTTGAATGCAGTGATGTAATCAATTTGTCTTTTAAAACAAAAACAACATATAGATATTAACTGCAGAGAACCTACTTTGAAAACTTGAATATCCACATACAGTATAATGTACATCTTCAAAATTTTTCAGCTAATTTAGCACATTGGACCAGGTGACAAAAAACTTCTTTTAGTGGTGTTACAAATATATACTGTATATATGCCACCTCCCAATAGACCCCCAAAATCTCGCCGCTTCCCACATCTTGCAAGCTCTTACATTTGAGCTCAAGACTTACTTGATTTTAATTTATTGCACTAGGTCAAGTCTGACTCAAATGTATAGAAAAGACTATTTGTCTATGATTATGGACAGCAGGCTGAAGCCTTGTGCAATCGCCTCTGCCTGCCTGATTGACAGGCAGAGGCGGTCGTGGGGCGTGTCGGTGGCATTGCGGCGGCGTTTGGAGGTACGGTCCAGACACTGCAGGCATGTCCGTACTGTTTGTGGGGCGGGCCAGGCCGCTGCAACCCTAAACATAGTGAGTAGCCTACTTCCTTTACATGTCTGCGGGGAGTGCAGAACCCAGCATGTGGGCGGGCGTCCCCCCACATGCCAAAGATTTTAATCATAGATGTGTGTTTTTTTCGCACATTTACGATCAGGTCGGAATTAGGCCCTTTTCAGCTAGGCTGTGTTAATAATATTAGGCATATGAAGTTTATTATTCAATAGTTGTATCAGGTCTTATTAGTTTGTCTACTAATGTTTTTCAGCCACAGAGGAATTGCTGAAATGAGAAAGAGGCAACAGTCACAAAATGAAGAAACCTCCACAGTATCGCAAGCACCTGGTGGGAATCAAAGGCCGAACACTTGCTGTTTTTGTTGGTGCTGTTGTTGCAGCTGCTCATGGTATGTCTTGCAGTAAATTTGGTACCTTATCCGATACAGGTAAATAAAGTTAAACTGTTAACTGACTTTAGCCATGGGATAGATATAGTCACCAAGCTGTACTTCTCATGCAAGTGGGAGGGGTAGGGATGGAGCAGAAACATGAATCTTGGTATCACATAAGTTTCAGCCACATGGTTGGTAGTGTCATTAAGACCATAGTCCATAGAGGGAAATTTTTAAGGGGAAAAAAAATCACCTGCTAAATCATCTAATATAAAGATTTTTTTATATCAAATGTATAAGACGTATTGCGCCCAATCTATACATTTATGATTTGCAGATTTAAAAAAAAAATGTTCCATCACATAAGGACTAATCATGTGAGGTCTTATTTTATAAAGTATATACTGTTATTGAGCCACTACACAATAACAATTAAATAAGACAAAATCAGTAACATTTATAAAGTAAAATAAAGCCCAAGCACTGACAAAAGAGAATCTGCTGATACTGTATTTGCTGAGCTTGTTAATGGAGCAATATTCGTATTTCACACAGTGCAATCAAAAAGAATGTGCATATGCTTTCACATAATAGTATTCAGAGCTTAAGTGTTACTAGTCCAATATGTAAAAATACATGATATTAAGAGGATTATGTCGAGTTGGATACGTTTGTATCACACCTAGGAAAGAAAAGACATAGGCATGAAAAATGCATTTATATTCATATGTTCAGTTGGACACATCTTAACATGTGTACAGCTACAATATACATCACTAATATATCCTCTGGGTTTAAGACAGGAGAAATAAGTGTGTATACCAGAGGTTCTCAAACGCCATCCTGCGGTCCTCAAGGCACCCCTATGGAGCATGTTTTAAGTTTATCTGTACTAGGCCACAGGTGACTTAATTAGAACCTCAGTCAGTTTGATTTAACAATCTGTGCTAAGCCATGGATATACCTAAAACCTAGACTCTTGGGATGCCTTGAGGACCATGTTTGAAAACCTCTGGTGAATACTTAAGCCATGCGATAGCCCTGGCTAACCATAATATCCGTTTAACCTGGGACACTCATAAATTACACAGGTTCTGTGGCTGCTTAAAACCAGGTGAAATGCAGGCTTGTAGTCAGCCAGCCACAGAACCTGTGTAATTCATGAGTGTCCCAGGTTAAAGGGATAATATGGTCAGCCTAGATAGCCTAGAGGTAACATAGAGATGTTGCTTAATACTGTTAGTACAATATATGGAATTTACATTAAGCTATTTTTACAGAGTATAATAGCGTAATAAATTGTCATATACACAATCAGGAATAGTGTCTGGACAGTTTAGTTAATAATAAATGTATGGAATATTATTCCATACAAACACATATGCTAAATACAAATACTGTACAAAAAAATTAAATTTAAGAGAAACATCTGTGGTTTACTTCTTTAAAAAAATCAAATGGGAATATTCTTTGATGCTGCATCCCCAATGTGAATAGACTGCAACTTCATATAATATTCCATAAGAGCCACACTAACAATTTAAGTACTGTAAGCGAGAAAGAGCCATACACACTCAGCCAATCAGAAAAGACTAGCTAGTGCTACTGATCATCATCATCATCATCATCATTGCTTCTTGTTATACCAACATTCTCACACCAGCAAGTGATACGCCTCCTGCCAGATGTATATTTGTTTGTGTCCAGATCTGTCTCAATCTGAAAGAGATAAGTACACCATCATTGTAGTCAGCCTGACCTGTCCCTGACCTTGACACATTCAAGTCTCGCAAACACAAATATGTATTTGGGTAGTTTTCAGGTTAACGGCATATATGCCAAAAAGCCATTAGGTTTAATATTTCTTTACTTGTGGAATTACATTTATTTTGAAAATGTCTGTATTAAGTTGTCCAATGTTATTTGTTATTTTCATTATAGTATTACTTGTTTATGTATTTGCAATTATCATCATCAGCATGTAAATGCATACCCCCCAACATCATTAGGCAGGAACTTGGGACTGCCCTGCGCGGCGGTTTGATTCAAATTGGAGCTTGCAGCAATGTTAGGGCAGTACGGATGGTGTAATGGTTAGCATTACTGTCTCACAGCACTGAGGTCATGGGTTCGATTCCCACCATGGCCCTAACTGTGTGGAGTTTGTTTATTCTCCCCATACTTGCATGGGATTCCTCCGGGTACTCCGGTTTCCTCCCACAATCCAAAAATATACTCGTAGGTTAATTGGCTCCCAACAATATTAACCCTACTGTGAATGTGTGTGCGTGTACATGTGATAGGGAATATAGATTGTAAGCTCCACTGAGGCAGGGACTGATGTGAATGGGCAAATATTCTCTGTAAAGTGCTGCAGAATATGTGTGTACTATATAAATAACTAAATAAATAAAATAAATAAATGTTCATAGCCTATGCTTTTTACTGCTAATGTAGGGGAATAAATGGCATGGGCCCCCACAAAAGGCAGAATCATCACGAGAGTACTGTATTTCCAGCTGGGTTTGTTTCACAGCAACATGAAGTGAAAACCGCCCCCTTCCTGGTCCTAATAGGGTTGAATTTCCATGAGGATTTAGGCATGTGAAAGCTGAAGGCTCCAATCTATGGGAAAACCAGGCCTTTGTGAATATACTGGAGTTCTGTAACCTTAATGGCCAGTCGTGGGAAAAGTAAAAATTTAAACTGCTAAAAAATATATTGCTGTAATTATCTTACACAGCATCAGAGCCGGCCTTAGCTATAGGCAGGCTAGGCATTTGCCTAGGGTATCCAAGCATGTCTAGGGGCATCCAAGCATGTCCCTGCAGTATCTCATGCTGGGAGGGACAGTCCGCAAACTAACTGTTACTTTCCAAATGTATTCAATCAGTACTTGTATACACTGCTGTTTACATTTGTAAAAAAAAATGCACACTGTGCCTTAAACTTCCTCTGACATGCTTGAATGCCCCTGACTTGTGAGACCTCAGACAGACAGCAGAAGCCAAGTAAATGCAATTCCTGGACCTGTGACATTTTCACTGACTATATAAGGTTATTACTGGATGGCTTCTATAACACATGTGTATTTTGGAAGACTGCTTCACAGAAACCTGACATCACCTATACTGCTTGTGCACATAGGGGAAGGGGACCCTGTTATCCTGTGTCCCTTATCCCTGTGCAATTCCCAGGTGTCTGCAGGGACATAACATGGGCAATGTTCTCCCCACACTTTATTTCCTAGTCAGTCCATACCGTAAAATTCCCCTGCCACCCAGCACTGTAACGTGGTCAGTAAGTTGCGTTGTGCTTTTCTATATGAAACATCAGTGCAGCATGACTTTCGGACACATCAGACTGGAGGGCAGAGCATATCACTCCCACAGTATAAAGTAAAGGGCATGCAGTAACAGACACCAGCAAACACACTGAATAGTGAAGAGAATGGACAGTTTCTACATGTTTGATACTGGTCTTTTTGTATAACCAGCAAGTGTGGCAGTATCTGTGGCAGTATATGTGTATTATGGGCATTACTAATGTGGGGCATATGTGTAAGGTGAATTACTGTGTGGCATTATGTGTATTATGGGCATTACTAATGTGGGGCATATGTGTAAGGTGCATTACTGTGTGGCATTATGTGTATTATGGGCATTACTAATGTGGGGCATATGTGTAAGGTTCCTTTACTGTGTGGAATTATATGTATTATGGTCATTACTGTGTGGCATTGTGCAGAGTTGAACTGGCCCACAGGGTAACCCCCGGTGGGCCCCACTACCTGAGCGTTGCAGGTACAGATGCAGAACTAGCGGCGGAGCTAGGGGGCACCAGACAAAATTTTGCCTAGGGCATCAAATTGGCTAGGGCCGGCTCTGCACAGCATAATATACAGTGGGGAAAAAAGTATTTGGACAGCCACCGATTGTGCAAGTTGACCCACTTAAAAAGATGAGAGAGGTCTGTCATTTCCATCATAGGTACACTTCAACTGTGAGAGACAGAATCCCCCCCAAAAAAAACAGGAATTCACATTCTATGATTTTTAAACAATTTAATTGTATATTCTTGTGGAAAATAAATATTTGGACACCTACCAAGCAGCAAGATTTCTGGCTCTCACATACCTGTTGCCTCTTCTTTAAGAAGCTCTTCTATCCTCCACTCATTACCTGTATTAATGGCACCTGTTTGAACTGGTTATCTGTATAAAAGACACCTGTCCACACCCTCAAACAGTCAGACTGCTACCTCTCCACCATGGCCAAGACCACAGAGCTGTCTAAGGACACCAGGGACAAAATTGTAGAGCTGCACAAGGCTGGGATGAGCTACTCAGCAATAGGCAAGCAGCTTGGTGAGAAGAGATCAACTGTTGGTGCAATTTTTCAAAAATGGAAGAAGTACAAGATCACCGACAGTCACCCTCGACCTGCCGCTCTGTGCAAGATCTCACCTTGTGGTGTGTCAATGATTTGAGAACGGTGAGGAATCAGCCCAGAACTACACGGGGGGACCTGGTCAATGACCTGAAGAGAGCTGGGACCACAGTCACAAAGGTTACCTTTAGTAACACACTACGTCATCATGGATTGAAATCCTGCAGCACCCGAAAGGTCCCCCTGCTTAAGCCAGCACATGTTCAGGCCCATCTAAAGTTTGCCAGTGACCATCTGGATGATCAATAGGAGGATTGGGAGAATGTAAGATGGTCAGATGAGAGTAAAATCAAACTTTTTGGTATAAACTCCACTCGCTGTGTTTGGATGGAGAAGAATGATGAATGGCATCCCAAGAACACCATACCCACTGTGAAGCATGGGGTTGGAAACATCATGCTTTGGGGCTGCATTTCTGCAAATGGGACAGGACGACAGATCCGTATTAAAGAGCGGATGAATGGGGCCATGTATCGTGAAATTTTGGGCAAAAACCTCCTTCCCTCAGTAAGAGCATTGAAGATGGAATGTGGCTGGGTCTTCCAGCATGACAATGACCCCAAACACACCGCCCAGGCAACTAAGGAGTTGCTCCGTAAGAAGCATTTCAAGGTCCTGGAGTGGCTTAGCCAGTCTCCAGACCTCAACCCAATAGAAAATCTGTGGAGGGAGTTGAAAGTCCGTGTTGCCCGGCGACAGCCCCAAAACGTGACAGATCTAGAGAAGATCTGCATGGAAGAGTGGGCCAAAATACCTGCTACAGTGTGTGCAAACCTGGTCAAGAACTACAGGAAACGTTTGACCTCTGTAATTGCCAACCAAGGTTATATTACAAAGTATTGAGTTAAATTTTTTGATTGTCCAAATATTTATTTTCTACAAGAATATACAAATAAATTGTTTAAAAATCATACAATGTGAATTCCTGGGTTTTTTTTTTCTTTCAGATTCTGTGTACCTATGATGGAAATTACAGACCTCTCTCATCTTTTTAAGTGGGTCAACTTGCACACTCGGTGGCAGTCCAAATACTTTTTTGTCCCACTGTATTTGTAATGTATATCCATCTATAGAATGCTCCCTGTATTTTAAATTGGTTTCTAGAATGCTCCATGTACAGATGTGTCCTCATACATCTTGCTTCAAAATGCCATGCAGCTGGAGATGCCTGGTGTGAGTGAGCTGCAGGTCCCTTGCAACTCTGTAAGTATCAGGCATATTTTTTGCCGCAAATGCATCTTATTCGCATTGCTATGTGAATAAGATGCACAAGCAAACTCTGATGATTAAAATGATATGTGACATGTCTATATTCTCTGTGTGCTTCTGCAGTTGTAACTGCATGAAAAATGGTACAGTATGTTAGAGTGTTTTCTAGGACATGGTCTCACACACAGATTGCTGCATATCATTTTAATCAGCATAAGCTGCTTGTGCATCCTATTCTCTTCATATTGTGAATAGAACGCAATATGTTTTCTAACATTGGTGGGCTACATGCAGAAGCTGCCAGTATTTAAAACCGTGCACAGAAAAAATAAACTTTAAATGTATTTCATCCCCTTGCATTGCAAAATGGTTTGTTACAGATACAAAGTTACGTGCTTTTTCTGCCTTGCTTCCAAATCACGTATCCATTATGAGATGAGGGCCTAATCCAACTTAATGAAATAATACAAAACAAATTGCATTTAAATACATTACTGTTTCGTTAAATTTAGGATGATACTTACACAAAATAGTAGTTTAGGCAATGGTCAATATTACAGATGAATGAAAGTGAGAAAATCAATCAATGTACTTTGAAGAGGTGCATTATACAGTACTGCTTTTAACTCTACTTTCTGCAGGGTACAACTCTACTTTCTGCAGAGTACAACTCTACTTTCTGCAGGGTACCAAATTCACCTTTTACCAAAATTCTCATCTTTGAATAGAGCTTGTTCAAGAATAAGTAAAACTGCCCTCTACCTCCACTTCAACTGCAGTTGACCCAATTAAGGTCAAGAATAGAATAAATACTTTGTTGAGCCTATCCTAGATTCCCAAATTAAGAAAAAACATTTATCCTTGACCAGTTGAAAGGATATGGAGTGCAGGGACATGCTTGTGAACTTGAATAGTGGAACCATGCACCACTTGCTTTAAAAAAGAAAACTTAGAAAAGCTGGAGCACCTAGATGTCATCTTGGGAGATGGGACATAGTGTTACATACCACCACAGCTGCTCCTTCTGTGTTGGCAGCTGCTCTCTCTGTCCCATAAAGCATACATTTCTTTGACTCTCTTTCATTGCTCATTGTATGCTTGCCTTGTCTGCAAATTGGGATCTAAACTAGTACTTAAGTACACAATATGCACATATGTCTTTAGAAATCCACTTTTATCTTATATCAGGGATGCAAAATTGTCAGCATATTTAACAACATTAGCTTGTGAAACGATGATATTATGTCCCACCCACTTTTCAAATACAACATAAAAAATAAATTCAACCCTATGAGACATTTTTGGGATGAATGTCAAAGTTACTATTTACTGACTAAAAGTTTGAAGAGTAACCAGACATCCTAAGGAATACTCAAATGTATTTCTAGTTAGGGAGTCCAGGCCATTTCCATATAGCCTAGACTTTAGCTAGCTTCTCCCAACATGGTGCCAGAGCTGTCAGATATAATATGAGGGATATTATATCTGACAGCTGTGGTTCTATGTTGGGAGAAGCTACCTAAAGTCTAGGCTATATGGAAATGTTGTATTTGAAAAGTGGGTGGGACAAAATATCAGCGTTTCACAAGCTAATATTGCCAGAAATGCTGAAAATTTTGCATCCCTGATATAGGATAAAAGTGGATTTCCAAAGACATATGTTTTTTAAAGTGCATATTGTGTCCATCCCATAGGTTTTACACATTTTTCACCTAAATTTTCATGACTGCATATCAATTTTCATGGATTTTTCTTTAAACATGCTGACAGTTACAAGGGTTCAACACTTTTAATGTTGGAAGGTTAGAGGATTTTGACTGTTTTTCCTGCCAAGAGCAGGTTTGGAAGATAAAGCCACTTAGTTACACAAACAATATTATTTAAATATGAGCCTCAAGTTGGTGAAGGTATTCTCAATGGGATGATTTCCAGTTACACTTTATATGGGAGAGGCAAATATTTAGGCTCATATCATTTAGTATAATTAAAAAATTCAAAATAATACAAATGTTAAACATATTAGATTCCTGATGTCCCCTTCGTTCCACAAATTTAGGATATAACAGAGGCTAAACCAAGCAGGATTTTGGATAATATTGGAAAAGTTTTGGTAAAAGAAATAGATATTCCTTAAATAACAGGACTTTGAAGACATTTGCTTACTTTTTTCTCCATGTAAATGTCCAACAAGATCCTCATATGTAGGTGCAGAATAATTTATTGCGAGCAGTAATCAAACCCGAGTTTTGGGTTACATTTATGAAAGGCCAAGGTGGATATATTGGAGCACCTGTGAAAATATTAAAGCTATGTACATCCACACATTTTAATTGACTTTTATAGCCTCAAATGTCCCTCTAATCATCTGGACGTGTCTTCCTCACCATTTGGACATACTTGCCAACTATCCAGGAGAGTTCCAAATGTGTAGGTTCAAAATTGTAATTCATGGTATTTTACAGTGGGGGGTGCAGGGTTACAATGGCTTGTAACTCCGCTCCCCACTGTACTAAGCAGAGAACTGTAGTTTTAAGCAGCTATGTTTGGGGTTACAGTAATGAGAATCAGCTCATCAGAGAGTGTTGACCCCAGTGGTGGGGGTTTAAGAAAAGTTGGAAAATAAGCCTTGAGAGCAATCTCTAGTGTATTAGCTAATAATAAACATGCCCCATGTAGTACAAAGTTACAATAAGTGCACTTGCTGAATGAGTGACAACAGTATTGGGGATAAATATACATGTGAATAAAGAATATCACCCTGTCATGAGATTGTCATGCTTAAAAGACTTCTTAAGAATTAACACTGTATTTATTTCAGGAATGTTACCTAAAAATAACTAATGCCTGAAGTAACGATGGTAACGATGATCTCTATTAATTTAGAGATAACTTGAAAGTTTTCTGTTTTTGCTGCCAAAATACATAAAATACCATAAACATGAAATATAATTCAAGGTACAGAACCCTTAGAAGTTGTTAGTATTCATGCAAATTTACTATTTACTGTATGAATGTCGTCTGTGTTGTTAAACTTAAATTTAAAGTCTTTGAAAATGACTTTGAAGGTTATATGAAACTGCAACCAGTTTAAAATCAACTAAAATAGGTTGCATGTACTATGAGGTTACACTCACATGATAAGCTGGTGCTTGCCTAATGAAATTGACTGATAAAAGTATACAAGAAGCTTTTGTACTTTTTGGATAACTCTTGCAAAAACAACTCATTTTGGAGAACCACAAAAAGCAAATTATCCAAAACTGCCAATCATTTTTTTTGCTTCACTTGATATGTGTCCAAGGCCATGTTTTTATAGATGGCTAGTTCTCATATTTCAAATATTGTCAATCTGGTGATTAGCAAAATGTGTATTTATTGGTGGTTGTAAATAATGGGAGATAGGATGAAATAATACAGAATAAAGTTGGCGTCTTCAGGCTCTGGGGTATCTTTTGCCATTGATTGAAAAGGTTAACACAAACAACATTTTAAGAGATGTTCTTCCTCTACAGTGACAGAATATGACAGTGGAGTTTTGGGTGGTAGCCCTGGGCCCAGGCAGTGATGGATCCAACTATTATGCCTGCATGACTTTGACAAGACAAAAAATAAGTGTGAAGTCGCAGACATCTTGTATATTCCAAAGAACTAGACGAGATGCTCTTTTTTATTGCATATTTTTTATAGAGATGGTCTTTAACAAGATCTGCATACTTTGCTTGCCTGCATGAGCTAACACCATGTTCAGATGGGTTGGGTATGGGTGACCGGCGGTTGGGACACCACTGGTCACCAAACTGATGGCGGGATCCCAGTGTTTAGATTGCCGGCGGGGTGGGGGTGAGGGGGTTAAGCGTAACGAAGCCCACTGCGATAGGACAGACCTGCCAGTGATGGATCTTGTAATCCCTCTCTGGTGGGCTGCATTGTTGCCACCACTGCACTGCGCATGTGCAGCTTGAAAGTATGTCCACTAGTTGCAAAGGGGCCCATAAGTGATTGCAGATGCAATCACTATATTTCCTCCTGATCGCCGGAATGGGATCTACAGATCTACAGTCCTCCTTCAGCTTACCTGTGAATGGGTTGCATGTGCATATAAGTTACGATTACAACTAGTTGCCCATGTGCACGACCCATTCACGGGGGTGTACGCACCATGTAACTCTATGGTTCATGGGTGCATATGCAGTGCACGTTTGCAGGCATGCTTGCTGCAGCAAATCACCTGTGATTGCCGCAGCTAGTGGTTAAGATGAGGCCAGACCCATCTGTAATTGGAGCCTGTGTCTCAGAGATTTAAATTAGTACATTCAAGCAAATAAAGAATCCTTACTGTCTCGATATGCAGCAATTAAGTTTTTAATATTTGGAGTCACACCGCATTTTTTAACAAATAGCCCCTTCAAAGTAGAAAAGTTCTGATGGACATTTTCTTCAGCACCAGTATGCAGGATACTAATTAAAGGTGTATATTACATAAATATGTAACAACTTCACAATGGGGATGTGGGGTGGCCATAACACAATGAAATGCAAAGGATCATTTCAAAGCAATTTAACTGAAACTAAATGGAATCATACATTGAATAATACACCCTCTGTAGTAATATTATAGCCATAGCATCTATGTTTTCATATACTGTATATTCCAGAATTTTCCATACAATTCTTTAAGTGATAATTCAGTACTTAATTTTCTTCCCAGTATTTATATCCCAGTACTTAATTTAGTTCCCTGTATGAGATTTGACCAGAATTATGGTTACCACCTACATTCTCTTTCTTGTTCAGCATCCTCTTTCATGATTAACACAATGATTTTGGAGATACTCTACATTAATTTTTTCGAAAAAATATGAGAGCGAGTTAAACAGAAATATGTTTATACATTTTATAGTTGTTGGGGATGTATTAAATTATTTTCCTGGTTATAATAATATATAACTAGAAATACAGTATTATCACATAATAGCATTATCAGCCAATCACACAACATTTAAGAGTTTTAAATCTAAGTGACATTAAATGAATTAGGCAGCATACTGTTGGAAGACATTTTAAAGTGTCTGTGTTCAGCTCTATATTGGCGCATATGAGATTGGTTGTGAGTTGCTACCCAACACCTTCAAATAACTCCTGGCTCACAAAAATGTCATAACAAACATTTGTCATTTAACACCACTTATGACTTTGCCATTAACATTAATGGCAAAATTGATACTATCCCCAAGAAAATCTCCTCTTACTAGATTGACGTCTCCTTTCTGCATAGTTTCCACCACTATCCCTGCCATTATCAGTTTCTTTTCTACTGTACCAAAGTCTGATAACCTCACTCTCCTTTCTTTTTTGTCCACATTCTACTTGCCCACTTTGTTCCTCCAAAGTTCTACACTTACTGTCCCCAACCACTTCAGAACAGCATCTTGCTCACCTATTCATTATGAACTGGTGTCGTCCGCATTGCATTCAAGCATGCTTTCATCACTTCTATTCTCAAGAAACAGTTTTGTGGAACTTCCTTGTTGCCCAACATCTGCCCAATTTCTCTGCTTCCCTTTGCTTCCTTGAATGACTTCTGTTCGATTAACTAGCACACTTTCACTCCTTCCACTCTTATCAACCCTCTTCAGCCTGACATCCATCCTCTTCATTTTGCTGAAATGAAGTTATTACTGTCCTACTATTTGCTGTGTCAGTGTACACAATCTACTTTCTTATCTCTCTACATTTTTCAAATGACAGCCATTCTGTTCTCCTTGACACCCTTCACTCTCTTCACCTCATGACGGTGTCCTCTGCTTGTTTGCCTCCTACCTCTCACCTTCAGTGCCTTCACTTCTGACTCTAAGGGGGAATGTAATTAACCTTCTAAAGAGTGGAGAAGTGGACAAGTTGCCCAGAGGAACCAATCAGCTTTGACCTTGTACTCATCAAGTAGATTCTGTAAAATAATATGTAGGAGCTGATAGGCTGCTTTGGGCAATCAGTCAGCTTTTATCTGTTATTTTATAGACTGTACTTTATTGGTGTCACTCGAGCTCTGTTCCCTACCCTATTTGTTTTGTCCATCCTCTCTTTTTAGCGCATATGTCCTAGTCATGTCTTATGCCAATTATGTACTGTTTATGTACTCAAACACATGGGATTCTTACCTACATATGTGCTAGTTGTATTTGTTCATGCATCCTTATTTGTACCTCATGTCATCATGCGTGATCTTAGCCATGTATGTTCTATTATATTTTAGCATGTTCTTATCTGTTATATTTGCTTACTGTGTTTATGTAACTTATTTGTTTGATGATTGTCTGCAACTGTGATATCTGTGGTACCCTAAAGGTTAATGATGATGATGATGAACAATATATCACCTTCAGTTGATAACTGTACAAATGTAATTACATAAGCTGCTAAGATCCTTTGCGTATTTATTGCAATTAAACCCATATTTAATTACTTTGTTTAAATTGCTTAACTTTCTCTAGACAAAATAAAGTGTTGTACTACATTACAGCCTCACTGTTAGGAATGAAGATAGAGGTGAGAATTCAGGACGAATGGCACACACAACAAAGATGGAAACTATACAGGCTGTAGAAGAATGGTAAGTTTTTTATTCTCTTTAAAAATTCTTACAAGACAATGTTTTACAAGTTTATGTTTTGAAGGGAATTTCTACTGTAGCTCTATTTTAAGGCTAACCTCTGGGCATATGCAATAAGATGAAAGCTGTTCATATTATGAGCCCAGTCAAATGTGCTGTCAAATTAATTACATGATCTTAGTTACAGAAGTCTCATAACAAAATTCTTGAGAACTCATAGGACCGTACTGTATATTTGTAATTACAAGCCACTGCAAGCTTATCATATTTATAGAAAACCATTATTATAATATTTTTTTAATACAGTTTTTCATTGTGTGCCTATTGCTATCCCATTAAAGACATTTGCTTAACACATATGCAGTCATGCTTCCCTTGTATCATCCATCCATTCCATACCCTTCAGGGATATGCTTTCTATAGAATTTTACTACATAGTGGAAGTTGCCCATGGCTGCTACACTGGATTTTGGACAGTGCATTGAGAACAAAGGTTCATACAGTTTTAGGTTGAACACATGGGGCAATATTTACTAATATTCGTGTTTTGGCCGTTTTGAACTCGAATGGTATCGGGTGCATTTTACTGCAACTTTTTGAATCCTGATACGATCATTTACTAAGCTGCCGAGTTTTACACAATCGTTTTTTGCGATGTCGATGTGATTTGCAATATCAGGCAGTGTTTTACGGGAGTGATGAGTAAAACACTGCCTGAAAAAACACAAGGAATCCCGGCCGGATCTGTGAGATCCGTGCAGGGCTTCATTGTGTACCTTAAAAAGTTTATTAAAGTCTTTTAAAATTTGAAAAAAAAATGTGTGGGGTCCCCCCTCCTAAGCACAACCAGCCTCTGGCTCTTTGAGCCGGTCCTGGTTGAAAAAATATGGGGGGAAAATGACAGGGGTCCCCCCATATTTAATCAACCAGCACCAGGCTCTGCGCCTGGTCCTGGTTCCAAAAATACGGGGGACAAAAAGCGTAGGGGTCCCCCGTATTTCTGAAACCAGCACCGGGCTCCACTAGCTGGGGAGATAATGCCACAGCCGGGGGACACTTTGATATCGGTCCCTGCGGCCGTGCCATTAAAACACCAACTAGTCACCCCTGGCCGGGGTACCCTGAAGGAGTGGGTCCCCTTCAATCAAGGGGTCCCCCCCCTCCAGCCACCCAAGGGCCAGGGGTGAAGCCCGAGGCTGTCCCCCCCATCCAAGGGCGGCGGATGGTGGGCTGACAGTCGGGGAAAGGGGTAGTACTTGTGGTTCTCCAAGTACCAGCTTGCGGGGGAGGCTTGCTGGGACTTGTAGTACTGCTACAAAAAACAATATTCACAAATTCACACTTGGCTATCAGCCCCCCATCCGCCGCCCTTGGATGGGGGGGACAGCCTCGGGCTTCACCCCTGGCCCTTGGGTGGCTGGAGGTGGGGACCCCTTGATTGAAGGGGTCCCCACTCCTCCAGGGTACCCCGGCCAGGGGTGACTAGTTGGTGTTTTAATGGCACGGCCGCAGGGACCGATATCAAAGTGTCCCCCGGCTGTGGCATTATCTCCCCAGCTAGTGGAGCCCGGTGCTGGTTTCAGAAATACGGGGGACCCCTACGCTTTTTGTCCCCCGTATTTTTGGAACCAGGACCAGGCGCAGAGCTCAGTGCTGGTTGATTAAATATGGGGGGACCCCTGTCATTTTTTCCCCCATATTTTTTCAACCAGGAACGGCTCAAAGAGCCCGAGGCTGGTTATGCTTAGGAGGGGGGACCCCACGCAATTTTTTTTTCTGTTTTTACACTAAACAGACCCTTTCCCATAGATAACCATGCACAGATCTCACTGATCCGTGCATGGTTATCCAAACTCGACTGGAAAAAGCAGGTCTATTTTATTGCTGCTTTTTTAAACGAAAAAAAACAGACCCGCACTTGAGCACTAAGAAACTAACACCCAAATACGAATGAATAGTGAATGCCCGTATTGTATGAAATAAAGCCGCATTTGACCGATGGTCTATTCATTCGTATTTCGGAAGGTTGTCATTCAAACCATTACGAATAGACCAGACACTGCCGAGATTGGTGCTTAGTGAATTCCCGGATTGGGACTTAGAAAAAAAAACACAAATCGGACAAAATCGAATTTTTAGTAAATACTGGCCATGATTAGGAAAACAGGGTTATTTATGGACAAAGCAATTCAATAAATGTGCGCACGTTTGCAGTAAATCAGTCTGTAATGTAAAATGTTTCCTTCCTTTTTAAAATAAGTCCTGTTGTAGAAGGTATCCGTTATATCCGTTGTGTGACTGTAAATTATGACCCCTAGTGTCTATGTGCCACTCCCACAATGCAGTGCGGTGCGCGATTACTTCATCGCGCACCGCACAGCACCGCATCTACCGAGCACCTGGGGGCACCAGTAGCGAATCTTGCCATGGCGGCGGCGCCCTCCGGAAGGTGGCGCCCCAGGCAAAAATCCTGCATGCCCGTAGCAAGATCTGCTTCTGCGGAGAAGCACCACTGAACCGCAATGGATGGAGGTTTGAAAACATCTCCAAACAGCGGTGAGCATTGACAAACAGCTTGGCTAATACAGTGCTGCTGTGATACACTGTGTCAATTCTACTAATCCTAACACCTGCTGGTGTAATTAACATTACAATAGGACTAATATACAGTATGTATCTGGTTTATTGTCATTTGGCTACTTAGCCGTTTTGGACTTTCAATTAATCTGGGATCAATCTCTCCACAGGAGGTGTCAACCAATTATTGTTCTTATTGTTATATTTGATTCTTGTGTATTAAATATTATGCTATATTTTCATCTGCGCTCTCTCATATATATTCTTTTTCAATATTCTTTAGCTTGAGGTGATACTCCAGATCATCTATTGGGAGCTGCAGATGTTAAGATATTGGGGGTCATTCCGACCCGATCGCTCGCTGCAGTTTGTTGCAGTGCAGCGATTGGGTCGGAATTGTGCATGCGTCGGCACTGCAGTGCGCCGGCGCATGGCAGTCATCGGTGCCCAGCGATCGCCTCTGAGACAGAGGCGGCCGCTGGGTGGGAGGGGGCTGAACGGCGGTGTTAAGTCGCCGTTTAGTAGGCGCGGTGGCCAGACTGTTGGGGGAGGCGTGGCACAGCGGCAGCGACACACAACTCCCGGTCAGCCGCAGGAGCTGCGCTGGCCGGGAGTTACTCCACAGATACGGGGGGGGCACTGACATGCGGGGCGGACTAGTCCTGTGCTGGGCGTCCCCCCGCATGTCTGAGTTTACGATCGTAGCTGTGCAAAATTTAGCACAGCTACGATCAACTCGGAATGACCCCCATAGTGTCCAGCAATTGTTAATATTGTGCATTATTATTCGGATATTTATTATTTTTTCTTGCGCCTAATTATTAATATTTAATGTACATCGCTGACCTGCACACTCACAGATTTCACAGTAATAATACAGTAATAAGGACTAATGACACAAATAGATTGCATATTTGACACTTCCTCTCTATATTTTCTGCTACCGTTTTTAATATCAGACACCAAGACAAAGTTGGGGTCATTAATATCTGTCCTTGGCCAAGTTTACTGCGTTTTAGCCTAATTGAGGTTGGATCGCAAAATGCTAAAATTGCTAAAAGGATCCGAGTGCATTCGCAGCGCCCGTCCTGTACATGCACCCGCATTTTCTGTGTGGGGCAGCAGAAAATGTGATGCCACTGTCAATCAGGTGGAGGCGTTCACGGGGCAGGGGGGCGGCAACGCTCCGTTTCCTAGGCGAAGACGGAGTGTTGCGGGGGCGGCCAAATGGGGGGCGGCGGTGCTGAAACAGGGGTCATGGTGTGGGCGTGATTGTGGCGGCTGCATGACGTCACACACAGCCGCCGTGATCAGAAACATGAAACCACAAATTCTACGATGAAGCAGAAATTGCAATGCAATCGTAATTTCTGCTTCATCAAGGGGGGGAGGCAGCGGTCAGCATCCTGGACAGCTTTGCTCTTCGATGGACAGCCCCCAGCATGCAAACTAATGGATTGCAAATTCTGCTAATTAGCAGAATTTGCAATCCTTACTGAATTAGGCCCTTTGTCCGCTCATATCTTTAGTAATAGAAAAAAATTGCTAAGCAAATGGAAGTACAGATGTAACTTAATTTACTGAATCCACGAAAAGAGTTTATGAAACCAGAATCATAAATGTGCCACTATAATCTCTAAAGACAAATGCAAAAAAATTTAAGAGTTATACCATGTTGGAAGCAGTTCCTATTACAGGTGACGGCCTTTCATAAATTCAAAGGGAGTCAAATTATACCTGTAAGTATCGTATAATGAAGTCAAATTCTCTAACTAAATACCCATCACACTTCAATTACTATAATCCGTCAAAGTTTGGAAATTTTGAACCAACTCCAAAGTTGTGGCAGATGCAGCATTGCATAACCAGAGATAAATGCAGATCTTTGCCTATATTTATAGACCTTCACATCTATACAGATGCACCACTCCTATTCATCCACTCGTGACAACAACCATCATTACTATCAGCACATATATGCACTAGCCCTACCCTTAGTGCAAGAAATATGTCCAAAATCAGATATATTTCTCTGTACTTGCACTAACTAGCCTGAAATTGTGCTTACACACCCACAACACAGTCCTACAAAATGTATCCTGTGTCTGAATGCTCAGCTGCAGCTCAGTTACACCCATTCAATAAACAAAAACATGGGTTGACATACAACCATTTTTGGAGCACATCTTGAGTGTTTTTACATTGTGCATGCTTCTGAAATGAGTTTATATAAGTACAGGCAGTGCAGTGTCATGGGTGTAGCTATAGTGGATATAGGGGGTCCCATTGCTATGGAGCCCAGAAGCATATCGAGCCCCAGACACAGGTCATATAGTTGTCTGCCAAGAATTGCCTGCTAAGCAATTGGGTCTGACCAGTTGCTTTACCTAATGGGGTGAAATTTCATTTTAGTGAATGATGTGTGTAGTGGATGTGTCTAAAAGTAAAGCTACAGTATGTCACAGGACCCATTCGTGTATGCTCTCAGGGTTACCACAATGATTTTAGGTTAGTGGGCAAGAAATAAATTCATTTTGGAGCTCCTAAATTGCTGAATATCACACCCACAATGGCTGCTGGATTTACCCACTATACTACCTACCTGACATAGATATACATATACATCTATACTTATATTGATGTCTCTTTATATTTGGGGGGGGTAGGGGCTGCCAGGGAGGGCAAGAAAGGATGAAGGGGGAGCTGAAGGGGAAGAAGGATGTAGAACATATGAAGTGGGAGGTGAGAAGGGTGCAGGGCTGGTCCCATAGGAGGAGCCAGCCCACAGTAAATAGCCACTGTACGGGCTGGAGTTGGGTGCAGGGTGGAGGAGGGCCTGGAGTTGGGTGGAGAAGGGCTGTGGGGAGGAGGGAGGAGGAACAGCCAGGAGGGGGATTATCACCATCCTGACACTGACCATGGTAAGCCTAGATGGCAATCACACTGTGCCCCCGTGAACCTGTACATTGACTAGTTGCTCTGAAATATGTGAGGAAGTAAGCCACCCCCTTACTCCCCCTGTTCCGACACCTACAGTATGCATGCGCAGAATGGGTCCTATGCATGCACAAAGTACCAAACATCTGTACTTTGCACATCAGGGCAAAGTAACAACTGAACCTGAATGAGGTCCCCTATACTCTACATGTAAACCCCATAATGCCACTAGCCCTCTTTGAGTCATTATTCCTGTGCCTATCCAATGTTTGTTTAACAATAACTAGAACATTGTGGGCAAACTTTGCTTTCCTTATTTATGCTCTATAAACGCGCCACACGTCACAAAATTCTATATCTTGCCAAGTGTATTCTGAAGGTGAATATAGTGTCACTACGTACGTTATAAAAGTTATCGCCAGCTCAGATATATTTACATCAGTTTATTGTTAGAATTCCCTGCGTTCTCTTCTCTTTGCTCATACTGTATGTCACCTTAAAGGGATAGACCTTTATCACATCTTCTTCCTCCCGTAGACAATGCTAAATCCAACCCTAAGGCTGGGGCCACACGTAGCGGCCAAGCGGGTCCCGCTGAATGGGACCCTCTTGGCTGGGAAGGGGTTTTTGTGTGCACACAGATCCTGTTCTGCAGGATGCCGCAGAACAGGACCCGACCAGTGACACACGGGATTTCATAGAACGTATAGAACAGCCGCACTATGTGAACACATACATTGAAATGTATGTGTTCACACTGAAATCCCGTCGTCCTGCCATTTTGCCCAACCGCAGCATGCTGTGGATGGATAAGGCGGTGGCAGGACTGCCGCACATGTGTGGGCACCTGCATAGGAGCCCTTGTGCAGTCTCCTTGCGTCCAAGCGGGTCTTGCTGAACGGGACCCGCATGGCCGCTATGTGTGGCCCCAGCCTTACTCCAACACTTAAGACTTATTTTTCACCAAGACTAAATATTTACAAAAAAATTATGGATGCTAATTAATTTCTGTTTTTATTGTGGTTTTTGTAATACCACAATAAAACAACCACTGTCTGAAATGAGCAAAGCAAGATTAAAGTGGGAATCATTCATTTCTTCTAAGTATGAGAAAATGTTGTGTAATCTTCACACCACTAATAGCCATAGCAGATTTGGAACATAATTATAATTTCATCAGTTAATAGTGCTCACATGTTATTTGCGTCATAGAAATAGCCGACAAAATATTTTTGCTTGGTTTTATCTCTAGTAATCTTTTAACATCTGATATTAATTATATGCTTATTGTAAGATATATACTGTACGCACTGTATATGTACGCTTTGTAGACAAAAGTAAGTGGACGCTGACAGCAGATAGATTAACGAGATTCTAATGGCATCAGTACTTTATAGGTCCACCATGTGTAGTGATTACAGCAGAACCCGTTCTTTGCAAACTGTCCACAAGAGCAAGCAGTATGTTTTGCTATTCCGCCTTAAGGGGGCTATTCAGAGGTGGACACAGACATCCAAAAATCACAAACAGGCGATTTTCAGACATCTATGCACGTGCAGTGGCTGCAGTGCACATGCGCGAGCTATCATTATGCGATTGCATCCCACAAGGATATGGTCACATTATGATTGACAAGTGGTGGGCATCCGAGGACGGTGACGTGGCATTGGGGGGAGTGGACAAGGAAATGCAGGCGTGTCATGTCCGTTTTAAGGGCGGCCTGATGATATTGCCTGCATTTTCTGATATCGGAAACATGGCGGTGGTGTGCCTGCATATGCAGCCAGGCTGCATAGGCAGGCTTGAACCACTACAAGCAAAAGGACCACCACACAATAGGGCACACAAATACTTAATATAGACAGTCCTTCTGAATAGAAGAATTCTCAGTTTTTAGATGCAGTTCTTGCTCAGTACCTCAAACAAATTAAAAACACATAGTATAATACTGTACACACAATGGTCTGAAAGTTTCTTTTCATGGGCAGAATTATATTCATACCAGATGGTGTGGTCTGTCAATTGCTTGGCAGACAACCTCGCATGGGGGACGGACCTCGGGGGTATAGATGTGTACAGATCTTAATTATTCTTCATCTTAGATTTTTCGTTATTCCACCAGAATTTCATAAAAAGGAAGAAAAGCTTTCCATACTGTAAAAAGTAGACAGATAGGGCTCGATTTTTTTGGAAGTCGTCAGGCGTCCCTGGAAGCTCCCTCCACGATCCTTCGGTAAGAAGTTCCACCACCTGTGTTCCTTTCCTCGCCCTATCTGTCTACTTTTCAGTGGACAAATCCATCCGGTAGGAGTCTCACCATTTGTTTATTCAGGATTATTTGTTTGTTGGTGTTATTGTCTGCCTGCCATAGTAGACCTTTTTATCTGGTACGCATGACAGATGTTTGGTCTTTTAAATAAAACATTTTGTACAGTGTTTACAGTATTATACTATGTTTTTTTTAATTTGTTTGAGGTACTGAGCAAGAACTGCATCTAAAAATGGAGAATTCTTCTATTCAGAAGGACTGTCTATATTAAGTATTTGTGTGCGCTATTGTGTGGTGGTCCTTTTGCTTGTATTTGTTTGTAACTGAGTGTTGGGTGATACTCTTCTCCGCTGGACACAATAGCAGCCCTTGCGCAACTGTGATATTTATCTTTTCTCTTCCATAAGGCTTAAACCACTGTTTGATGTTTTTGTGATGCAATTACAATTGAATTGCGATCACATCGCTGGGCGGTGCCACACATGCTGGGTGGCCTTGCCCTGTGCCAGGTAGCACCCAGCATGCAATTTTAGTGGTCACAGTTTTTGCTATATTAGCAAAAGCTGCGATCGACTTTGAATAACCCTCTAACTACAGTGACCAACTGCGACACTGAAGAAGGTCAAGACAATCTAGAAAGCACCAGATGCTCCAATTCCTCCCAGAGGTTCTCAATGGGGTTAAGATCTGGACTTTGAGTTGGCCAGTCCATCCGGGTTATCAATTTCCTGTATACAAGTCCAGCGTCGCCCTGGAAACGTGACATTGCGCAGCCTACGATGATCCCCTTTTCAAACCCGGTTAGCTCTTTCCGGCAAGCCACTTTGTTAGCAAATGATCTAATCAGTGCCCCTCTACCCATTTTATACCTTCACGAACACCTGTCTGCCGCAGGAGCACTACATTTCGCTTGGGTCCAATCACTTTTGTCTACATAGTGTATATAAATTAAATGTATGTATATATGTATATATATATATATATATATATGTGTGTGTGTGTAATTGCCCAAATCTGTCACTCTGTGACTGTGTGGATAACGCTGGGAGTGGATAGGAGCTCTCATTGGGTTAGCAGCAGGTCTATCACACCCAGTCCACAGCTGATTGGGCGAGAAACGCCCTCCCACACAGGTTACATCCAATGGGAGGCTCTGCCCTTTGGCTGCTTTGTGTTCCCAGAGCAGGATTAACAATGGGGCTGATGGAGCTGTAGCTACAGCTCCGCACCCCAAAATAGGCCCACTGCATCTGCAGCAACATACCCTCCAACAATTTACACATAAAAATCGGGACAAATTCGAAAGGGGGCGTGGCCATGGGTACAGTGGCATGGCCATGCCCCTTTTCCTATACTTTCAATGGAAGTTTGGACAGACAAAAATCAGTACAGACCATAAAAAATGGTACTGTACCTGCCAAAAAGGTACACTTGGAGGGTATGCCACTGCATCTGCAGCAAGTCTCTGTGCTGTAGATAGGGAAAAACTTTTACTGCAGCGTCCTAAGGGAGTCATTCTGACCTGATTGCTCACTGCAGTTCATCCCCTCCTGCCCAGCGACCTGCCCAGCGACCGCCTCCTGCCCAGCGACCGCCTCTACCTCCCTGAAAACGGTCAGTTGACACCCACAAACGCCTTCTTCCAGTCAATCTCCTTGCGATTGCCGTGTGAACGGATCCATCGCACAAACCCATCGCTGAGCGGCAATCCGCTTTGTACCCGTGCAATGTGCCAGAGCATTGCGGTGCATATGCACGCGCAGTTTAGACCTGATCGCCCGCTGTGCGAAAACGCACAGCAGCGATCAGGTCTGAATTAACTCCTATGGGCCTAATTCAGATCTGATCACAGCAGCAGATTTGTTAGCTAATGGGCAAAACCATATGCACTGCAGGGGGAGCAGATATAACATGTGCAGAGAGAGTTAGATTTGGGTGGGGTGTGTTCAAACTGAAGTCTAAATTGCAGTATGAAAATAAAGCAGACAGTATTTACTCTGCACAGAACAAAAATAACCCACCAAAAATCTAACTCTCTCTGCACGTTATATCTGCCCCCCCTGCAGTGCACATGGTTTTGCCCATTAGCTAACAAATTTACTGCTGTGATCAGATCTGAATTAGACCCCTATGTACATAGCAAAAAGTACTTAACATGTAGCTCTGCTTCCCCATCTTAGTTAACTGACATTTGAGACAGACTTATCAACTATAGGCAGTGGTGCCGATAGGCAGGGAGCTAGGGTACAAATTACCCCAGCCCGGGCTGCTGGAGGGGCCCCGGGTCGCTAACCTCCTCCCCCTCCTACCTGTACTGCAGTGTATTCTTCCCGGTGATATCCTCGGGAAGATGGTACTGCACATAGAAAGCAAAGACTCTGGCACATCTTTGCTCTCTAGTGGCCAGTGTCATCTCTCCAAGTATCACTGGGAAGATGGCACTGGCTGGGGAGGAGGGACCCACTTTCAGATCAAGTAAGGTAGGAAGCGGGAGCCATCTCCATACCCCCCCATGTTAAAACGGTGACACCCCCCCTCCCCCCCTTGTATGCGGTCCCGCAATTATTTTATTATTCACAAATTTTTAAACGTGGCTTATTAAGTGGGCATAACCATGCCCACTTAATAAGCCACGCCCCAAAGCCTATACCAGGGCCCAGCATGGCTCTCAACAGCCCTTACTATAGGAGATATTTATACATTCTGCATTATGACAGTCCCAAGACATTCATCATGCAGCTGATTTGTGTTTCTAGTGTCATTTTAAATCATGTTTTTTACACATGGGATCACAGATGTGCACATATTATTAATAATATTATACAGGTGCAATGTTATGAACCACAAGTTTTTTTTACCTGCAGTTGTGTTTTTTTAAATGACACTAATGGTGAACAGAAAAAGTAGAGAATATTAATGAATGATAGTCTTTCAATTAAACACATTTTAATATTTAATTCAAGCTCACATTTTCTACAAATTTGCAATTTATTTCATCAGACAGCATCCAAATCCATCATGTTAGATATTTATCTTTCATGGTGCCCGTCTTCTCTTTATGAGTAGTACTTAAGTGAAAATGCGTCCAAAACCATGAAAAGTCTAATCCCTGCAACCTGGCGCTTCGTTGTGGTTGGTATTGCCAGTCAATCTACCCTACAGAAGCCTATGGGCTTCTTTCTGCATTCCCCCTGAGGGGTATCCAATCAGCCGTGGTTGTCTGCGCATATGCAGAGTGACTCCCGGAGCCGTAACCTGTAAGTCCCAACATTACAAAGGAAAGTTATTATTGGGAGAGCTGTCCTTAGTGTTACTAAATTGCATATATTAGAACATATGTTGCTGTAAGTGGCGGAATGTACCACAGCGTGGAAAGTGCTGCTTAGTACACCCCACCCTGGATTACACCAAGTTCCCACAACATCTGAGTCTGGGAAATCCTCATACTCTGGGAAGGTAAAGCACATCTTTGCTTTGGCATGTAACCAAATTACGGTTTAACCTCATATAGAGAAGCAGCCAACAATCTGAGATCAGGCTATTTTACAGCAGCTATTTTAAACTCCATGTTTCTTGGGAATCAAATATATGTTTACAAAGCAAGACCTTAAGCTGTGTGCCCACTGAAGCTAAATTAAGAGTGGGAAAAGCAATTGCTTGATGTAGATTGCAATGTGTATCAACTAACAATGCATTGAAATAACATTTGCATTCACTGCAATAGGTAGAAAAACACAGCTATTGTCAGTATTTCACACTAGTATGATTATATTTAAATATCTCACATCAGCATCAATAGCTGCCGCGTGAGCATGTGAATGCAGTATATTGAAGCATGTATATAAAATTGTGAAAGGAACCTACTGTCTCACAGAATATACAGAGTACAACCAAGTAAGTTGTCTCTACTCCATATATTATGACCAAGTAAGTAAACACACAGGAAACTTTAACCTGTAAGTCTTCCTCTTGGGAAGTCAAGCAACAAACAAAGAAAAGGTGAAGCTACCTTCTGAAATCGCTTAGCAATAAGGAACATAGAGCCTGATTCATGTTTGTTAGCAAAGCAAAAAAGCACATAACTGGCCAAACCATGATGCTCTGCATGTGGGGCAGATGTAACGTGCAGAGAGATTTAGATTTGAGTAGGTTATATAGTTTCTGTGCAGGGTAAATACTGGCTGCTTTTGCATGCAGCCCGCAAATTTTAGATTTATTTTTGCATTGTCATTTAGATTTCAGTTTGAACACATTTCCTCCAAATTTAAATCACTCTGCACATGTTACATCTGCCCCACCTGCAGTGCAGCATGGTTTTGCCCATTGTGTGCTTTGTTGCTTTGCTAACAAACCTAAATCAGGCCCATAGGTATCAAGTATGAACTGTTTTTGCATCTCATTTTCCACCTAATATATCTATAAAACACTTCACAATATGATCTTATTTATGCAAATAGTTTCAGATAATCATGGTGCTTTATTTTCTTGGTACAAAAAATCTTTAATATTTTATTGCTTAATAAATACGTATTAGCTTATTCTATAATTGTAAATGTATTGCCATTGTTACCCTTGCTACATTGTATTATATTATTATATTATATTATATTATATATATATATATATATATATATATATATATATATATATATATATATAATATATATTATACTACAAATATAGCATTTCACTGGTTCACTCAGCTTTCACTAGATCCTTCTTAAAGCAGTACATTATGGCTATCTGCTTATTGTTTACTTTCCAGCAAAGCAGAATCTTTCCTTATGATCACTGTAAATGCATGCATACACAATTTTGCTAATAAAGCATTTTGACTTTCAGCCAAATTCCTACTACAGAGGAAATTCTATCTTGGTCTCACAATTTTGACAAGATGATGAAAAGTCCTGCAGGAAGAAATCTCTTCCGGGAATTTTTACGCACAGAATACAGTGAAGAAAATCTCCTTTTCTGGCTGGCATGTGAAGACTTAAAGAACGAACAAAACAAGAAAGTCGTTGAAGAAATGGCTAGGAATATATATGAAGATTATATTTCTATACTTTCACCAAAAGAGGTACACTTCTTAAAAAATTATGATATGATGCATAGTAAAGGTGTAAACTAAACTAAAATTTTGGATTTCCAAAGGATACATCTATATTTATAGAGTGTTGTTTTGGGTTAAACTCACAAATATAACCTATTATAACCTATAATATATACCTATATACCTACCAGAATATATATATATATATATATATATATATCTATCAGGGGCGTCGGAACTGAGGGGGCAAGGGGCAGTTCGCCCCCCCAAATTTAGAGAGGCGCCAATCAGAGCCGGCCTTAGGAATCCCAGATTATAGTCCAGCCTGCCTCTCACCTATTATGGTGCGCGAACGGGGAGCGCTGGGGGATGGAGGGAGAGAGGAGGAGTAGAGTAGACAAGGGGAGAGACAGTGCAGCGGCAGCAGGGTGCGCAGTGCAGGAATGTGGGAGCATGGTGTGGGCGGAGCAGGACGGGAGCTGAGGGGGCAGGATCCAACAACTGCCATCCCTCCTCTGTCTCCTCACATGCAGAGCAACGGAAAAGTAGAACGAAGCACAGATGGAAGCGCTGATATACCAGTACCCGGCAGCGGCCGCAACTATGACAAAGGAGTGCCCCTGTACTAAGCTCCTCCAATGAGCTAAATTTCAGTATGAGCAATACTGATCTGCCCCAGCTTCTCACTATAGCTGTCTCTGCCCTACCCCAGGTTCCAGTATGTGTCAGCATGTATACCTTCCCCCCACTCCCAAAAGCTACAGTGTGTGTGCCCTCTTGTACTGTCCCAAGCCCCAGTGTGTGTACAGTATGTAGCCATGTCCCCCCCCCCCCCCACTCTTGTACTATCCCAGGTTGATAGGGAGGGAGAGGGAGGCAATGACAGGGAACTGCCCCCACAAGAGTGTGGTGGTGTTTGTCTAATGCACAAGGGATGTTACCAACTTACTACTGTGTGGGCAATATGTGTATGGGGCACTACTACTACTACTGTGTGGGCACTATGCACGAGGTACTACTACTACTACTACTGTGTGGGCAATATGTGTTTAGGGCACTACTACTACTACTACTGTGTGGGCAATATGCACGAGGTACTACTACTACTACTACTACTACTGTGTGGGCACTATGCACGAGGTACTACTACTACTACTACTACTACTACTACTGTGTGGGCAATATGTGTTTGGGGCACTACTACTACTACTGTGTGGGCAATATGTTTACGGGCACTACTGCTACTACTGTGTGGACACTATGTACGAGGCACTACTACTGTGTGGGCAAAATGTGTACGGGCACTACTACTACTGTGTGGGCACTATGTGTATGGGGAACTACTACTGTGTGGGCAATATGTTTACGGGCACTACTGCTACTACTGTGTGGACACTATGTACGAGGCACTACTACTGTGTGGGCAAAATGTGTACGGGCACTACTACTACTGTGTGGGCACTATGTGTATGGGGAACTACTACTACTACTACTACTGTGTGGACACTATGTACGAGGCACTACTACTGTGTGGGCAAAATGTGTACGGGCACTACTACTACTGTGTGGGCACTATGTGTATGGGGAACTACTACTACTACTACTGTGTGGGCAATATGTTTACGGGCACTACTGCTACTACTGTGTGGACACTATGTACGAGGCACTACTACTGTGTGGGCAAAATGTGTACGGGCACACTACTACTGTGTGGGCACTATGTGTATGGGGAACTACTACTACTACTACTACTGTGTGGGCAGTATGTGTACAGTCACTACTACGACTGTGTGGGCACTGTGTATGGGTACTACTACTGTGTGGACAATATGTGTACGGGTACTACTACGACTGTGTGGGGACTATGTGTATGGGTACTACTACTACTGTGTGGGCAATATGTGTAAGGGCACTACTACTGTGTGGGCACTATGTGTATGGGTACTACTACTACTGTGTAGGCAATATTTGTACAGGGCACTATGGTGTGGCATTATGTGAATAAGGAGCAATATGGGAAGGTGTAATGGGAATAAGGAGCATTATGGTGTGGCGTAATGGGAATAAGGAGCATTATGGTGTGGTACAATGGGAATAAGGAGCATTATGGCGTGGTGTAATGGAATAAGAGCATTATGGTGTGGTGTCTTGGGAATAAGGAGCATTATGGTTTGGTGTAGTGTAAAAACAAGGAGCAATATGGGGTGGTGTACTGTGAACAAGGAGCAATGCGGGGTGATGTAATATGAATAAGAAACAATATGGGGTGGTGTAATGTGTGACGTACTGTGTGACATAATGGGGAGGGGTACTGGGTCAGAGGTGGAACTAGCACCGGTGCTAGTGGGCACCAGCCAAAACCTTGCCTAGGGCATCAAATTGGTTAGGGACAGCTCTGGCGCAGATCATGTATGCACAATGCTCCTGCTCTTGACCGCACATCGCGCCTCCATTCCTCCTGTACATAACCGATGTGCAGTCAGGTGAAAGACCGCACATTACATCCTCCGCTCCGTGCAGTGAATGTAGTCACCCGCAGGAGCATTGTGCATAATGCTTAGCCCCTCCTACTCCCTGGTGGTCCCAAACTCCCGGCCGGCGACCAGCCTCACCTATAAAGCGACGTACTGCTGCTATGTGCCTGTCCCAAGCTCCTCCTCCGCCAACCGCAGCGCCTCCATCCCTGGAACTCCCGGCCCTTTTCTATTGTGCCTCCTTCTTCTCCTATCCTGGTACCACCTCCCTTTCCTCTGTGGCTCCGCCCCCAGGTCTGAGGACTCCTCAATCCTCACAAGGCACTGAAGGCAGGCACCACTGTTCTGCAGCATAGGATATCTGATTTCCGGTGCTGCTGTCATTGGTTGCAGTAAGAGCACCATAGCAACACCACAAGTATGTTGAAAGGTGGGGGTTGGGGGGTTGGGGGGGAGTTAAAGGATATATCATATAAATAATAAATATAAGGTTATTAACTATAAGGGGATTATTAATATTATGTGTGGGTAGTCATTATGGGGTGAAAGTGTTAAGATGAAGAGCTATTGCTTTTATTGGGGTTAAAGGAGAATAAATACTTATTTTGATTGTAATGAGGGAGGTAATGAAGGGGTTAATATATTAATTCAATTAATTGATTAGTGAGGGCTAATGTTGGTAATGAGATGGGACATAGTTAATATCCCGGCTGATGGGATCCTGGCGTTCAGGATCCGGGAATGCCGACAGTGCTCACCAAGGCTATTCCCACTCGTGGGTGTCCACAACATCCATGGAGTGTGAAAATGGCGAGCCAGAATGCCGCTGTCAGTATATTGACAGCCGGCATCCTTTCTGCCGGAATATCATTACCATCCCATAAGAATATACGGATGTAGCCACGCTCATCGTTGCCATATGCGCTGCACTGTGACTGTGGGGTCTATTTATTAAGCCTTGAATGGAGATAAAGTCAACGGAGATATAGTAACGGCCAATCAGCTCATAACTGCCATGCCACAGGCTGTGTTTGAAAAATGACAGTTAGGAACTGATAGACTGGTACTTTATAGAGCTGTGTGGCAGGCACTTTTTCGTGTTTTGTGTTTTGGCTTGGTTTTGCCAAAACCACCCTTTCGTGTTTTGGTTTTGGTTTTGGATCTGGATGATTTAAAAAACAACAACATAAAAACAGCTAAAATCACAGAATTTGGGGTTAATTTTGCTCCTATAGTATTATTAACCTCAATAACAATAATTTCCACTTATTTCCAGTCTATTCTGAACACCTCACACCTTACAATATTGCTGTATGACTAAGCTAAGCGACACAAGTGTGCTGCACAAACACCTGGCCCATCTAGGAGTGGCACTGCAGTTACAGATAGGATGGCCCTATTCAAAAACTAGTCCCCAAACAGCACATAATGCAAAGAAGAAGAAGAATTGCAATGAGGTAGTTTTATGACTAAGCCAAGCGACACTAACAATTAGGCCCATCTAGGCGTGGCACTGCAGTGGCAGACAGGAGGGCAGATATTAAAAAAAGGCCCCAAACAGCACATGATGCAAATAAGAAAAATAGGTGCAATTAGGTAGCTGGATGGCCAAGCTAAGCGACACAAGTGTGCGGAACAAACACCTGGCCCATCTAGGAGTGGCACTGCAGTTACAGATAGGATGGCACAAAAAAAAACTAGTCCCCAAACAGCACATGATGCAAAGAAGAAAAAGAGGTGCAAGATGGAATTGACCTTGGGCCCTCCCACCCACCCTTATGGTGTATAAACAGGACATGTACACTTTAACAAACCAGTCATTTCAGCGACAGGGTCTGCCACACGACTGTGGCTGAAATGACTGGTTTGTATGGGCCCCCACCAAAAAAGAAGCAATCAATCTCTCCTTGCACAAACTGGCTCTACAGAGGCAAGATGTCCACCTCATCATCATCCTCCGATTCCTCACCCCTTTCACCGTGTACATCCTCCTCACTGAGTATTAATTCGTCCCCACTGGAATCCACCATCACAGGTTCCTGTGTACGTTCTGGAAGCAATTGCTGGTAAAGGTCTTCCCGGAAGACTTTATAATTCATTTTGATGAACATCATCTTCTCCACATTTTGTGGAAGTAACCTCCTACGCCGATCGCTGACAAGGTTACCGGCTGCACTAAACACTCTTTTGGAGTACACACTGGAGGGGTGCAACTTAGGTAAAATAAAGCCAGTTTGTGCAAGGGTCTCCAAATTGCCTCTTTTTCCTGCCAGCATACGTATGGGCTGTCTGACATGCCTACTTGGATGCTGTCACTCATATAATCTTCCACCATTCTTTCAATGGTGACAGAATCATATGCAGTGTCAATAGACATGTCAGTAATCGTTGGCAGGTCCTTCAGTCCGGACCAGATGTCAGCTTTCGCTCCTGACTGCTCTGCATCACCGCCAGCGGGTGGGCTAGGAAATGTTATCCTTTTCCTTGCAGCCCCAGTGGCGGGAGAAATTGAAGGAAGAGCTGTTGACAGGTCACGTTCCGCTTGAGTTGACAATTTACTAACCAGAGAGAAAAAAGGAAAAGGGAACCTCTGGCGCTACTGGATAGGTTTTAGATAGTGAAAAACTCCAGTGGTGTTTTTATGTATAAAAAAGAATGTTTTTATTTTTTGAGAAAATATATATAAAAAAAAAATAAAAATTTAAATTGAGTGTGCAAAACAGCGGTATTAGAAAAACAATATTAACAATATTAAAAGGCATTAATATAATCCGTATTATCGAAAATGGTTGTTTAGATCTGATGCTATTTAAAACTGCTTATTGAAGATATATATGGTAAATATACATAGATAGAGAGTATAATTAGAGAGTGTAATTAATCTCAGTTGCATGTGGGACGGCTTTAAAAACTGTGAACACCATGCAACTGTGATTTCTTTGGCATTGTTTACAAAAAGTTTGCAACAGATAGAGGTTGATACATTTCTGACACAGTGTTCAAAAGTAGATGGATACTGTTGATGGAATGTTTCTCTGCTAAAGTTTTTTATAGTGCATGCACAGTCTCGTTAAAAGAGGAGAGGGGAGAGCTGTCTCTCCGTTCCTAGGATTGCTGTAATACCGTTCCTGTCTCATACAAAGAATGATTCCTTTTTGGTGTTTGTATTTAGCTGATGCCGAGAAACTCACATATCTTCGTCCCCTACGGGACTGGTGGGCTCAGTTCCGAGCGGTGGCGGGTCGTGTGTGTCTCTTTTCTCCGGAGCCGCGATGTTGCTGCAGGCGCCTGCAGTGCTGATCTTCGTGGAGCTTGAGCGGCCGGTGTCTCCCACGGGGGTCAGGATCTCCGGATCTAAGGCGGGTGTCAAGGGGGCGTGGTCCAACGCGTTTCACTCGGCTGTGGATGCCGTGCTTCGTCAGGGACTTTTTTTTATATATTTTCTCAAAAAATAAAAACATTCTTTTTTTATACATAAAAACACCACTGGAGTTTTTCACTATCTAAAACCTATCCAGTAGCGCCAGAGGTTCCCTTTTCCTTTTTTCTCTCTGTCAAAATAAGGAACACTCGAAAAGAATTCCTACCCCTGGAACCTAGGCTGCACGGACAGAACCACTTCACACACAGAACATCTATTGGAGGGAGCGCAGAACACACCCCCACCTGTATAATTTACTAACCAGCAGGTTTTTGCACCTCTGCACACTTGTGTCTGCTGGAAAGAGAGATACAACGTAGGCTTTAAACCTAGGATCGAGCACGGTGGCCAAAATTTAGTGCTCTGATTTCAACAGATTGACCACCCTTGAATCCTGGCAAAGCGAATGAAGGGCTCCATCCACAAGTCCCACATACTTTGCGGAATCGCTCTGTCTTAGCTCCTACTTCAATCTATCCAGCTGCTTCTGCAAAAGCCTGATGAGGGGAATGACCTGACTCAAGCAGTGTTTGAACTGAATTCACGTGTGGCAAGTTCGAAGGGTTGGAGAACCTTGCACAAGACGGAAATCATTCTCCACTGCACTTGAGTCAGGTGCATTCCCCCTCCTTTGCCTATATCATAGGTGGATGTATAGGCTTGAATGGCCTTTTGCTGCTCCTCCATTCTCTGAAGCATATAGCATATAGAGTGTTGAATTCCACCTCGTTACCACCTCTTGCTTCAGTTGATGGCGGGGCAGGTTCAGGAGTGTTTGCTGGTGCTCCAGTCTTCGGCACGCAGTGGCAGAATGCCGAAAGTGGCCCGCAATTTTTCATGCCTACGACAGCATCTCCTGCACACCCCTGTAATTTTTCAAAAAATTCTGTACCACCAAATTAATTGTATGTGCAAAACATGGGACATCGTGTTTTGGTTCAGATTTGTTTTTTTGTTCAGTTTAAAATCTATGAAAAAAGTGATAATCTTTGATTAAAAATTTATAAAACCCGCTAAAATCCTGTAATTTTTGCTATCAAAAACCCAAATTTTGAATTTAAAATCCAAAACCCGAATCGCAGGAAGTTCTGAGCAGGGACTTCGTTAGGATCTCCTCGGGATATCTGGGATTTGGTTTGGATCCACAAAATTCAGATGGATTCGGATTTCTGGAGAACCGAACTGCACATAATAAATACTTCACATCATTATAATCACATATGATCAAATCCAGTTGTCGAAGTTTGAAGTAGGTGTATGGAAAATTGAATAGAATGGCTGAGGGTCAGGGGTACACTTATAACCAAAGAACCTGTAGAGATTTTGATAAAGTAAAATTAATTTTAGAAATTAAACCAAAATATATAATACAAAATTATCCAATCTGTGTCCCCTATCGCCCCCGTGTCCATCCTCCTCTTCCCCATATCTGTTTTATTTAAAGTTTCCTTAGTGTCTCAAACATCACCCCTGCTCCTTTTACATCCTCCTTACCTTACTTACTACATACACCTCTTATACCCTCTATCCATCTTTTGCCCTGCACTTTTCACTTCCTCTTTCTCTCTCTCATCGCTGCACCCCACACTCCCTTTTTTCCTCTCTTACCCCTGAACCTCTCAATCCCTCTATCTATCACCCCTGCACCTCTCCCTCTCTCCCTCTCACCCATGCCACTTTCCTTCCCCTCCCACCCTCTCTCACCCCTGCACCTCTCACTGCCTCCCTCTCTCACCCCTGCACCTTTACTTCCCTCCCTCTCTAACCCCTGCACCTCTCACTTCCACCTTCCATCTCTCACCCCCTGCACCTCTCACTTCCTCCTTCACCCTATGAAACCTGCACCTCACACTCCCCTTCTATCCTCATGCAAGTCTCACCCCTGGGGGAGACAGAGTCAGTCATTGGGGAGGAAGAGGAACACATGGTGATGGCAGCCATGGGGATGGCATAGACACCAGCACCCAAAAGAAGGATGAGGCACTCATAGGGAGGGCAGGTGCTTTTATAAAAGTAAAACATAAAAAAGAAAGAAAGAAAGAAAGAAAGAAAGAAAGAAAGAAAGAAAGAAAGAAAGAAAGAATGAAGAAACAGGTTGAAATAGACACTCCAGGGGGAGGGGTACATACTGCGACTTGTAGAAAAAAAAAATACACAAGTACAAAAGATAATATAAAAATATGATAAAAGTCACAAAATGTAAAATGTATATACAGTAGCTCCTCTTAGATGGATTTAATGGGACCTGACAGTCACCGATGGTATATCTGGAGGAAGCAGGTCATGAGCACACTCACCCTAACTCTCCCTATCTTGCCATACTGGCGTGTGATCCAGGGAGCTCCCAGCAGTTACTCTGATGTTCCAACCCTGCTGAGTGTAGCGTGGACAGCCCCAAGTGACACAGCATTGCTGGGTTGTGTCAGATATGGCTCTCCTCTACTTCGTCTTACTTCCAGTTGAGGCTCCCGTAACTTGTATCCGTTTCTCTCCTAGATGTGTCTGCACAACAATTGTTGTGGCAGTATGCCATACCTCTGTATACCACCACTTCGAGCACTGATTAAATCGATATAAAATATTATATGAACATATTCTCTATAAGAAAAATGCATGAACTCATTAGCAATGTAAACCTAAAGAAAAGACACGGTGTAGATTTACTAAAAGTGGAGGGGCGTGGCTTGGACGCCATATTGAGTGGCTGCCTGAAGAGAGAGCTCATACTTTCATTGCTTAAAATAGGTTTTATACCCATTAGAATCCCTCTGTAATGCCCCTACACTACCCCTCTACCGTGATGAAGAATCGCTGTGGTGATTGAGCAGGTCCGCGGAATCGGGGAGCATGTCTCCGTGGCCTGTCCTCACCTATCGGGCCGGGGACTGTGGTGGCGGGGGCGGCCGGCGCTGCATTCGTCGGCTCGCTGTGGTGGTCTGGAGGAGATCTGGATGCGGCGGCTCGTGATGGGCCTGGTTTCCCGCACAGGAGCGGCCTGGGGCCGGTGGGTGGGGTGGGGTCTGCTGGGAAGCCCAGTGGCTGACGCTGCGGTGGCCATTTTAACTGGGCACTACAGGCTACAGATACCAGAATACACTGGACGATCAAGCAGCCTGGCAGGCGACATAAGCCCCTGTCTAGTGGCTGTAGTGCATGTATCCCCCTCAGCTGCCTCTCACCCACAGCAAGTTGTACCTTTTTTTTTTGCACCTTCACCTGCAGTGTTTTACTGGCCCAGGAGACGGAGGGGGGGCAGCCATCTTTACATTCCAGTGCATGCTGTTCTCCAGGCTCATAGCTGCAGATCTGCCCTATATGCTGGACCACTATACTAACTAACTGGGCTCCATTCTCAGTCTACCTGTAGGCTCCCACACTGCTAGTGGTTCTCTAAGGCAAACAGGCACAGCCTTCTGCTGCATCTCTTCCTACCTCATTGGTATATACATAACTCTGCCTTACCAAAGATCCTTAAGCTCTCCTATATTGCCACTGTGAATTCACTCTAAGTATTCCATCTTTGCCGCAATGTTTTTTACCGAATAATGCTGCCCTGATCACCTTATATCCCAACCCAGAGCTCTCTTCTTTATCAGTGGGTAATCTGATATTACTCTTTTGCTACCTATAACTACTAACTACAGAAAAGATCTTGCTGTATTATGAGTCGTATTGCACTGAAAGCTAAGAAAAAAAGGGCCTCAGGAAATTTCTCACCACTTTCTTCGACAAGAAAAGCAGCTCTTACCTCGATCTCCTAATAGTCCATCTCAGCCTCCCGTGATGGACCAATTGTCGTCACCTGCTACTAGGGGCGATATTCAGACCCTTCAGGCTCTTATAATGGACCTCAAGGGATCTTTTACCACTGCCCTGGAAAAGGCTGTAGGTGAACTGAAAGCAGATATGATGGACCTTTCATCCCATACCGCTTCTCTTGAAACTCAAGTAGATTTGGTCCAGGAAGTCCAAGAACATATTGGCAATAATATGAACTATTTCTACACCGAATTGGACCTCCTCAGGGACAAGAATGAAGATTTGGAGAATCGTGAAAGACGGAACAAACCTCCGTATTCGCAACGTCACGGAAACGGTGACCCCCGGTGAGCTAGGACCCTACCTCCTACGATTGTTTGCTCACCTCCTCCCGTCTGCGGATGCTTCTGCTTTTCAAATTGAGCGGGCACATAAAGCCCTACGGCCCAAACCGAAGGACACTGACCCCCCCCAGGGATGTAATCCTTAGATTCTTTTCCTTCAAGATCAAGAACTTGATCACTACGGCCAGTAGATCTTCTTGCTGTATTTTGTTTGAAGGAACAAAACTTCAAATATTTCAGGATCTGGCCCCTTCCACCATAGCGAAATGCAGGGACCTGTGCTCAGTGACTGCTCTGCTCAGAGAAAATGGATATAAATATAAATGGGGATTTCCGATTCATCTTCAAGTAGAGATTAAGGGGAAGCCCTATTACATAAAGACACCGGATGAAGGAAAGGATCTGCTTCGTAAATTGAACCTTAACTTATCCTCTGGTCCATCCCGCCAAGATGCTCACGCCCAGGATGCGCAGTCTTGAACATTCTTGATGCAGATCTATTTGTTGGTTTTCTGTTGTTTACTATTATAGGTTGTACGATATGTATTGTGCTCTGCACTGTTTAGGTACCCTACCATGCTCAATACTAGTTTCGCTATATGTTGATATTTCCTTTGGTTATAGTTAATACCCACTCTTTTCTAAAAAGTAATGTAGCATAAATGCTCTGGGTGGGATATGTTGGCCCACCTCCAAGCCTCATCACCCCCTATTTTAGGGATTATTGCATTTGCAGTTGTGAATTTGAATTTGTGATTCAGGTTTATCCCCGACTTTTGAATCCCACACTCGAGCTCTCCTCTTTTTATAGGAGCTCACTTGTTGTAGTTGTCAGCCTTATTTTTGGCTGTTTCAACTACTTCCCCACCCCTGTTTTTGCTTCACTTTTGTTTTCTAGTTGTGATTATATTATTCTAATACAGTTCAGACCCCCCCTTTTTTTTCTCTTCTCTTCCCCCATTCTCTGTCGTTTGACCATGCCGTTTACATGTCTTACCATTAACACTAAGGGCCTTAATACTCCACATAAGCGCTTTCACTTGTTCCATTCATTAAAACACCTTAGGGGCAACTGTATTTTTCTCCAGGAAACCCACCTCAAATCAGGGAATCATCCCTCCTTAGCCTCCAAACACTACCCGAATGTATATTATTCTAACAACGCCTCTAAACGGAATGGAGTGGCCATACTGCTCTGATCCACGTTTCGTTTCGTGATTTCTGACTCCAGAAGTTATTCCGAGGGCTGATTTCTTATCTTTAAGGGAAAATTGGGACATGAGTAGGTGACCTTAGCTAACATCTATGCCCCTAACTCAGGCCATTCCCAGTTTTCAATAAGTTTTTTAATATCCTCTCGGAATTTAGAAGTGTTAAAACACTTTTAGGTGGGGATTTTAGTACAGTCCAACTTCCCTCATTAGACAAATCTGGTACCCATGATGACAGGACCAAAATCCCGGGCTCTGCGGCCCTACGTAAACACATGGCTGAGGCTGGCCTATTTGACATCTGGAGATCCCTCAATCCCTCAGTAAGGGACTATACCTTTTATTCTAACCCCCATGACACCTACTCCCATATTGATCTTTTTCTGGGGTGTGCTTCCCTTTCACAAACTGCAATTCATTTCTCCATTTCTCCTAATTCATGGACTGATCACTCTATTCTCAAAGCTTCCTTTGGGCTCTTGGAGTCCTCCTCGGGAAGGCCCTCCTGGAGACTAAATGAAACCCTCCTGAAGCTCCCTCAGTTTCAGGATATGGTTAAAGAATGCTTGCAGGAATACTTCCGTCTTAATATGTCTGAGGATGTCCCTGTCCCCACGGTTTGGGAGGCACATAAGTCTGTGATTAGGGGACATATCATTCAATTCGCTTCTCACTGTAAGAAGTCTCAAGAAGCCCTGATTATATGTATTACCTCGTCCATCGCTTCTCTGGATCGA